>NW_005195184.1:0-1201 GCF_000372725.1 Emiliania huxleyi CCMP1516
AATGTGGCCACCCACATCCTGGACCGACGAGTCCTCCAGCCAGTGTGAGTGGCGATGTTGGCAAGGTGAAGAACGAGGTGTGAATTCTGTGTTACGCGTTGGTAGGTTTTGAGAGCGTCAAGGCAGGAGGCTTAGGCGCGTCCGCCTCCACACAGCAAAGCCATGATTTGCACGTATTTTACTCACTCGAATGCTCTTTCAAGCATTGTATCGCAATGTGGGTCCTTTGGCTCCTCGAGTCGTACACACAGTCTCGCCCTCACCGCCGATGGCGCCGTCTTTACCTGGGGGAGCGCGGACGGCTGCCTGGGCCACGGAGAAGACCTGTCGATTGATGGGAAGGCGAAACACAGTCCGACCAACGACTGGGACACCAACGCGGTATGGGTGGACGCTAGACGGGCGATGACGGTCACACAGGAGCGACACACAGAACCACAAGACAAGACACTCAGCCAACCTGGCTGCCACACATCCTGAGCGAACTTCCCTAGACACCCGCGGCCGGACTCCATCCGACACGCGTCGCTGGGCACTCAGAGCCGCGTCCCCTGCTCGCCACCCCGACGCCCAAGGCGCCCGAATCGAACGACCTGTCGGACCAAAATCGAGGCGTGGCAGCCGCCGGGGAAGTGATGAGAAGGGCGAAAGATGGTCGGTATATCTTCTAGAACGCTCGTGGTCGTGGGCGTTGGTACCGCGACTCGCGTCTGCGTAGTGTCAAATAAAAATCCCTTAAAAAAGAAAGAAAGAAAGAAAGAAAACAGACAACCCAAGGGAGGGATGGGAGGACGGCACGCTGCCACCACACAGGGATTTTAAGGAGAGGGGTGTGATGCGCTAAAAAACCCCTTTGCAGCCAAGCCTACTGCCGCGGAATTATTTTTTGTCGGTTTCAGCTCCGGAAGAGGCGCAGCGCTGCCCGAGCTTGAAGCTCACTCCCTTCGCACACATGGCTCTCTCGGCAAAGGACCTCCGCGGCAAGCTCGTCGGCGTGTGCGTGTCGGGCGGTCTCGACTCCAAGACCGTCTCCAAGCGCCTCGTCGAGGAGGGCGTCCAGGTGCTCGCCTTTTCGGCGGATCTCGGTCAACCTGACGAGGACGACATCCAAAACGTGTGTGCTCCCTGGCCTTCCCTGCTGCGCCCGGGCGCGCCGCCTGCGCCGAGCGCCGGGCCGCACGCCGCAGGTGTCCAAGCGGAT
>NW_005195183.1:0-1200 GCF_000372725.1 Emiliania huxleyi CCMP1516
TTTGGAAGTGGAGCAGCTTGGCAAACGCCGCCTCGCGCCCGCTCATACCCTCGAGGCAAAAGTCGAACAGGAGGTACTTGACCTCGTGAAGGAAGCTCCGCAGGAATTCAGACTTGACAAGGCCAATGAGAGTGTCGAGCGACGCCGCATCTGCAGCCTTTGCCCTGAGCTCGGAGAAAAAGGGGTTCTTGATGTTGACGTCGAGCTTCGCAGCGGCGGCGGCGGAAGCACTGGCCGCACTGGCACCTATCACCGCCGCAAAGGTGGGAGTCTCCGGCCCTCGTGCGCGCTGCATCGAGGACATTGCGAGTCTTGCCAACGCGGCGCAAAAGTTTGATCGCGGAGCGCGGAACGATCTCCGATGGCCTTCTACCGGGACATACTTTGTACCGACTGCGGCGCCTCGTCCCTGAGCGCGTGCCTCATTTTCTTGTCTTGAGCACTTGAGCACTGGATAGGGTCGATTCCGCGTGGTACGGGACCCCTCGATCGTCTCGCCCTCCCTCACTGGTTGGTGTGTTCATTGGGGGGGGTCATAACAAACCGCACGGTACAGGATCGAGGTGCACGCTGCCGAGGCAGTGTCGTCCCCCCTCTCCATCGTCTCACTGGGAGACGTCGGCGGTGATGTGGCGGTGTTGACCGATCGATATATAGCAGCTACAAGTTACAAAAGTCAAAAGAGGAACTTGGTCAGCAGGATCCGGGGAGCGGGGTGTTTTTTCTTGTCTTGTCTGTTGTTACGCCGACAAGCCACGCTCAAATCACAAATGATAAGGTCCTTCTGTGCAGTGTGGGCAAACCCTGTGCCTGATCATAGTATTTTATTGGAGGCACAAAATAAAAACTTCTCCCAGATGCACATCGGTGCTGGGGTACGCAAAGAGCGAAATACACAAAGCGGAGTGAGCGGCCGAGGCCGCACCCGTGCGACAGCTGTAAGCTGATGCTTTCTCCACGCGCCGTCCGCCGAGTCCTGTTCGTGTCGCTCGCACGGCGAGGTGGCAGCAAGCGCGTGGCCGAGGCTGGCGCTAGCCACAGGGGGGCCGACGAGCGCGCCTCGGCTGAGCGGAACACAGCAGAGAGCCTGCCAGGCTCGGCTGGCAGAGGGCCCCGCGCGCCTCAGCTGAGCAGCGCGGTGGACATCGCCTTGACGGTGTCCAGCATCGACGTCGCCTTGGCCTCGCCGTACTCCTCGAG
>NW_005195182.1:0-3549 GCF_000372725.1 Emiliania huxleyi CCMP1516
TCCACCTACAACACGCGCGCCGACATGTGGTCGCTCGGTGCCTCGCCTAGTCCATGCCGCTCCACACCGCTCCCATGCAGACGAAGATTCGAGATCCACTCGTCACCTCGGAGCGATCGCCCGACGTCGATTCGAGAGACGGACGTCCCATCGCCCATCTCTCACCTGAATGCGCAGACGTCCATCGTGACCTCTTACATTAGGCGTGCTGCTGTTTGAGCTGTGCGCCCTTCGGTAGCAAACCCGCCAACCCGCTGCTTCCCGTCCTTGGCCCGTGGACGCGTCCGGCATGCACCTAGGTACCCCTTCGCGGCAGACACGCTCCCCGCCCTCGTGATGAAGATCCTCGGCGGCAAGTACCGTCAGCTGCCCTCCTCAACCCCGCCAGGTCCTACGAGACCACCGCCGTCGCCACGGCCGTGCCACACCGCCACCGCAACCCGCGCCACCTCCGCTGCCACCTCTCACTCACCTCCGCTGCCACCACCACTCTCGTAGCTCAAGAGAACCCCCTTAGGCACAGGCGCGGGTGGGGCCGCGTCCGGACGCGCATGAGTAAGGACTAAGGTAAGGTAAGGTAAATGGCTAGAGCAGGCCGCTCCGCCTCTAGCAATCTCGCCGCCAGTCGCAAGGCATGGACGAGACCGTGTGTGGGGTCATGTGAGGTGTCTATGGACGCTCTTGAGCACTTCTTGAGCACTGGATAGGGTCGATTCCGCATGGTACGGGACCCCTCGATCGTCTCGCCCTCCCTCGCTGGTTCGCTCATTGGGGTCCAGGGGGGGGGTCATAACAAACACGGTACAGGATCGAGGTGCACGCTGCCGAAGCAGTGTCGTCCCCCCTCTCCCCGACGGCGATGGCGGTGTGACCGATCGAGCTACAAGAGGAGCTTGTTCAGCAGGATCCGGGACAGGTCTGGTGCACTACCTCACTCATTCGTCCGGTCCCCTTCGATCCGCAAAAAGAAAGAAAACGGACAACCCAAGGGAGGGATGGGATGGCGGCACGCGGCCGGCGCATCGCAAATTCTAGGCAAATAGAATTCTACGAATACAAGCCCCTCTCACAGCAGACTGGCACGAACTAGCACCACAAAAGGCACAGCAGACAACGGCCCCTTATGGGCCGTCGAAGAGGCCGTCATACTCCTCCGGCCTCGCCCCCCCTTCCCAACCCTCCCCTGGCTCAGGCTCCTCATCCTCGCGGCGCGCAGTGCGCACCCCGCCCCGCGAAGACGAACCCTTCCGCCGGCGTGCCTCGCGGGACTGCCGCCCGCTGCCGCCGCCCTTCCCCCCCTCCGCTGCCCGCGCCGCCTTCTCCGCCGCCCGCGCGGCCGCCTTGGCCTCCTCCGCCGCTAACAGCGCCTCCCTCCGCGTGACCCCTATGGGCCCCTTGCGCATCCAGGAGAGGTCGCGCGAGCGACCTATCCAGGGGTTACTCGGATACGGCGCAACGTAGCCGCTGCGCAGCTCCGAGTAGTCGCCAACGCCCCCCCCCCAAATAGCCCTCCAAGCAAGCATCGCAGACCCACTCGCCTAACTGAGAGATCTGAAGCCCATAGGCATCAGAACCCTCGCCGCGCCGCATCTCCTCCTCCGCCGCCTCCATCTCCTCTCGCGACCAGCCCCCCAGCTCCGACCAGCCCTCACGCATCGCCCGGCGCCAGAGCCAAGGCTCCACGTCGTACTCCTTGTAAAAGTTCTCAAAGCAATCCTGACACTCGAGGCCTGGGCCTCGAGCGTCCTCCGCGGAGACGGGGTTGTCCGTGCTCGCGCCCGCCCACTCCTCGAGCGTCGCCGCTACGAGCGCCCCGTAGACAGCGTCGACCGCCGCCTCCGCCAACGCCTCAGCAGCCGCCTCGCCCGCCTTAGAACCCGTGGCCTCATCTAAAAGATTGAAAGGGTGGGGCGCGCCGGCAGCGTCCGAGACCGGCGTCTCGGGCGGGGTAATGCCGGCGGGCCCCCAATATGGGGCACGTCCAGGTCCATCAGCAGCGAGCGAGGGCGGGCCGCCCTCCTCCCCCTCCGCCGGCGCCGCGCCGCCGGTGGAAACCTCCTCCACTTGGTTGGGCCGCTCAGCAGCCAAACCCGCCGCGGTGTCGGGCACCTTCTCGAGCCCCCCCCCGCGACCCCTGGCGCCACGGCCGCGCCGCCCTCGGCGGCGCCGCGGCGCCTTCCGCCCGCCCTCGACCTCCTCCTCCCCCCCCGCGGCGGCAATCGTCCCATCGCCGCTCTCCGGCAGCGCGGGCTCCAAGGGGTCCAAACTGGATCCCTCGGTCCCACCTCCGGACCCACCTTCAGCGGCCTGCGCGTCGCAGGCACCGCCGTCCGCCTCTTCGGGGCGCGCGCCGCCGCGGCCCTCGCCGCCAGCCGCCGCCCCGCCACCAGCCGCCTGATCGCCAGCCGCCACCCCAGCCGGGGTGTCGCCCAGCGACAAGCCGCTGAGGGATGCCAAGACCGCAGCTGCGTCCCCCCAGCCCCGCAGGCCGAGAAGAGCTCGGCGGAGCTTCTCCGCCTGGCGGTCGTGGATGTCGAGCGAGCCGATGCCCTTCTCAGCGACCTCCTCGAGGAGGTCGCCGGCATCGCCAACGCCCAGCTCCGCGAGCCGCCCCTCATACCTGCGGTAGAGGCTTTCGGCGACGCCCGCGCGCTTGAACAGAGCCGCGAGCGGCTCTCGCAGGTCGATGGCGGGCGAGGCCGCCATCGAAGGCTTGGTGCCCGGCCGCGTGGCCCCCGGGCTGCGGGTGGGTGCTCGCTGTGGCGGCCGCCGAGAGGGCAGAGAGCGGCGGCAGGCCGCCGATTTTAAAGATATCCTGAGAAAGCGGCTTTTTCTTCAAAATATCGGCCGAAATCGACGAAAGGACGCGGCTCCGACATGTTGAAATCACGCTCATCGTCATACGAGCCCGCATTCGCGTCGTCGCCGAGCGCGCAAAAGAAGGGAGAGAGAGCGGCTCGACACTGGGTCCAGCTTTTCTCCTGTGCCCCTCTTGTTATCGACGCAATCATTCTCTGCTATGGAGCCTCGTTCACGCTCACGCTGACGGTCTTCCAGGCCTTTTCGTCTGCCGGTCTGGGAGAGGTGAAGCGGGGACTCTCTGTGCTGCGGCAGCGACGCGCGCTCTTCGACCCAGCCTCGTACCAGCCCGTGATGTCGGGCTTGTACTCGGGTGGCTTTGCAGCAGTAACGGTGCTGCGGAATGAGGCGGCTGCCGCAGTCGCCGTTGGCGTCGACATGGGAAGGCGGGTAGGTGGCATTCTCGAGGGGCTGTTGCCACGAGCGGAGAACGGCGGTGCATATCAAGAGGAATTGGAGCCGATGGCAGACGGCCGATCGGAGGTGTCGGAGATGTTGTCTTCGCCGACCGGAGGCGGAGCGGCCTCTGCGCCTTCCACGTGCATGAGAGGCTACCGTCGGCGATGGGCAGCCGCGCTCCTTCTCGGTGTCTCTGTGTCGACGTTTCTCGCCCTCGCGCTCCTCTACGTCCGCCCGGTGCGAGTCGCATCGCTATGCGTGCTCGCGGCGCAGTCGCTCGTCGCGCACAGC
>NW_005195182.1:5207-12086 GCF_000372725.1 Emiliania huxleyi CCMP1516
AGCCCGCCTGCTTCTCTAGAGTAAGCCTGGCACCAACGTCGGCCTGCCCCGCGCCCCGCCGCGAGGCAGTAACGAGTCATAGCCCAAGGAAGAAAGACGCATGAGCGTCCGATACGCAAAAGAAGACGAGTCGGCAGAGACGCCCGCGCCCAGACGCAGTTCCAGGGCGGCGGCCTCGCCGGGCGGATCGAGCTGCGTCGGAGCGAGTGGCGGCGGAGGCAGCGTCGGCGGAGCGAGCGTCGGAGGGCGCAGCGGCGGAAGGCGCAGCGGCGGAAGGAGCAGCTGGGGCGGCACGAGCGCCGGCGGCGGCGGCGGCGGCGGCGGCGGCGGCGGTGCGTGTGACGAGAACTCGGCCGGTGCGACCAACATGCCAGCCCGCGGTGCAAAGGCGCGCGGCGCTACGGCGCGCGGCGGCAAGGAGGGCGGCGGCAAGGAGGGCGGCAAGGCGTCGAGGAAGCGTCCGGCGGCGGAGGCGGCGGATGAGGGCGGCGGGGCGGCGGGCGGCGGCAAGAAGAAGACGAAGAAGGGCGGCGGTGCGGCGGCGGAGGAGGAGGCGGTGGCGCAGGTCGCCTTCTCCCTCTCCTCTGACACCAACCTCTGGCAGACCGCCTTCTCCGCCGCGACGGAGCTCGCAAAGCTGGAGGGGAAGGCCTCGGTCAGCTCCGCCGGGCCGGCCGGGCGAGACTGCACGAGATGAGCCGAGGCGGGCGCGAGGGTAGGTCTCGATCTGCTCGGACGAGCTGCCGGGCGAGAGGGTCTCGCACCTGGTAGTGACGCAGGAGCCGCGGCGCACGCTCAAGGCGTGCCCCACCACGCCACCTCGCGCGGCTCCACGAGTCCGCTGATGGACCCCCTCCTCGGCGTGAGCAGGTGCTCCACGCCATCTCGCGCGGCATCAAGATCGTCACCGCCGAGTGGGTGCTCCGCTCTTTCGAGGCGAGGCGCTGGCTGCCGACCGAGCCCTACATCGCACTGCAGCCGTCGCCGGTGCCGGGGCGGCAGCTCGACGGCGCTCGCTTCTTCCTTGGCCCGTCCCTCGCCAAGTTCTCCGAGAAGCAGCTGCGCGACCTCGTGCACGTCGCGGGCGGCGTGCCGACGGCGCAGGCTCGCGCGCAGTACGTGGTCGGCACCAACCGCAAGCTCGAGGGCCAGGAGCGCGTGACGGAGGAGGCCATCATCAGCCAGATCCTCGGCGAGACGGACGGGCTCGAGCTGCACCTTAATTCGCCCTTAGTGAAGCACTTGATGAACTGTTAATTAGGCGAGACGGACGAGCTCGAGCGCGTGCCGCCCAGCCAGCCGCCGCCAGGCGCCGCCGCCGCCGAGACGCAGGAGGAGGGCGATGGCGAGAGCGACTCGGAGGAGTTCTAAGGCTGAGCGGGGAAAAAAAAGAGAAGCGGTTTGTGGGGAGGGATCGGAGGAGTGCCGAGGCTCAGCGGGACGGCCTCGCGTGCGGTCCGGTGCCGACAGCCCAGCACACTTCCAGGGCACGGGCATGCAGTGGGCTCGCTCTCGACTGGGGCAGCGCCGCGCAGAGGGCGGCGGCCGCCGCCGGCGCGCCCAGATCGCGCAGGCGAGGCTGTCGCAGCGGCCCCCGGGGGAGAGGCTCACGCGCGGTACGTTTGCGAGTTTGGGGAGTCATCCGGGGCGGCTGTAGGACGGCCGCGCCGAGCGCGAAGTGCCTCTGGTTCGGTGGGACTGGTTGTCTGGTCCTGTGCGTTTGCCGCGCGGGGCGTGCGGAGCGCAAATGTGGGTCTGTGTGTCGAGGCACAGCAGACCACTCTCACGCAGTCTCGACGGGTCCTCCCCGCTCAGCGTCTCGTGTCGCGCCGTTTGCGCCAGTGCTATGCGCATCGCTCTGGTTGGGGGGGGGGTAGGGGGCGGGGGGTTTCGTTTACGTTTTCTGTTGCTCGCTGCTCGGCAGCAAGACGTATTATCTCTAAAATAAACTTTTGAACAACTCCGAACTCGTGCGCGCGAACTTTCTTTTTTCTGCGCCTTGTCTGTGAATCGTGGTGTGTGTGTGTGTGTGTGTGTGTGTGTGTGTGTGTGTGTGTGTGTGTGTGTGTGTGTGTGTGTCAAGGCGTCGCTACGCGCGGTCTTCCGCGGGGGGAGCTTCGCCGACGGGTGCGGGACCGCGGCGCAGCCAGTGCCGTGGCGATGCCTCCGGCTGTTTGCGGCGGGCGGCTTGCTGCTCACGGCGATGGCGAAAAACTCGTCTCGCCACACGCCAAGGGCTTATGCTCTGGCGAGACGTGAGGCGCATGCGCCCAGGATGGGAGGGGGCATGCGTAACGACACTGCTAGAGATGCCTTTCGGGGCCCAGAGACAAAACTTCTGATGCCATGCGTGACCTAGTAGTGTCCCCAGCTATGGGCGTGTCCACGTTGGAGCCAGGTGTGGTGTGGGCGCGAGAATAGCTCCGCCGTTCATGGAGGCAACCGATGCGAGTCGACTGGTGTGTGTCGTCGTGGTTTCGTATCAAGAATACTCACTCACTGTGAATCGAGAGAGAGAGAGTTTTAGCAATACCAAACAACTCTAACACTCACACGTAATTTGGGGCCTGAGCCCTGTTCACGCGCGCGCGAGACGTGCAGACAGGGTTGCCAGGTGAGAGCGAATGGCGCGGTTCACGTTTTGTTGTGTGAATCGTGGGCGACGGCTTCTGAGGAAGCCGTCGCCCGCCTCGCCTGTCGCGTAATTCTTGTCGTACTAATAAATAAATAAATAAAACGGGCACGCCAAACGAGGGGTGGGAGAAGGACAGGGTTGATGTCGTACTTGGAGCTAGATCCCCGTTCAAAATTCTTTTTTCTCTGCTCGGGGCACTCTTGTGCAAGAGTCATCACCGGTGCGGAAGCGACCGCCCCTTCTGCATGCTCGCCGTCCTCTGCTCCAGCGCCCTCTCTTCGAGCGGCGACGCCTTCTTCAAACTCTCGACGACCCGCGCCCTGCCGGCGGCACGCCCTCTCTCGCCGCACGTCAACCTCGCCACGTCACCGCAAATCTCTGACTCCATAGACTGGGAGCAGATGGGCTTTGCGCGTGCGGTCCGCATTCGTCACACCAGCGCCGAGCCCGCCCCGGCTACACCCATCGACCTCTCGGCAGCCTGCGACTCCCAGCCGGACGGCTGCGACTGGAACGAGATGGGCGCTGCGCTGCTTCTTCGCTCCCCTCCATCTCCAAAGCGCGCCGCCGCTGTCTCCGTCGACCTTGCGCCGCGCGGCATCGGTCGAGCGGTGGCGGGCATCCTCGGGAAGCGGCGCCCTCGGCGAGACGCGGAGCGCGTCCGCGACCTCCGCTTTGCGTACGCAGTCGGAGTCGAGGAGAAGCGGCGGCTCGGGCTGTGAGGAACCCAAGTGGCGGGGCGGGATGGGTGAGGGGGGGGGGGGGGGGGGGGGTTTGAAACTTTTCGTTGGGGCCCCCCCGTCCCGAGGGGCGCCCGGAGGCCGGAGCGGCCCCTCCTGGCCGCTTGAATTGGCATGGGTGCGTGCTCGGGGCAGCAAGCCCTTGTTTTTGCACGGGGATGATGAGGCTGGATTGAGGATTGGAGGCGGACTGCTGTCTGCGGTGAGGAATGCGGACATGGGAGGCGGCTCTGACGGGGCATGACCATAGGCGGCCGCCCTGTTGCCGCGGCAATTGGAGGAGCTGCCCAAGCAGGATTGAGCATGGTCGATGGTGGAAGTGAGCATGTGGGATTGACATCATGTGCACGCGTGCTCTCCCTGTCGTGTCGAGCGAGATCCCCCGTCCTTTTGGGGTGCGTTCAGATTCTGAAGAGTTACAGGCGAGGAAGGAGTGAGAGGACGGTAGGGAGCCTCCAACAACAAAAGACGAAGAACAGACATGCACACCCGCCCGCACATCACGCCACGGG
This sequence comes from Emiliania huxleyi CCMP1516, assembly GCF_000372725.1. NCBI lineage: Eukaryota > Haptophyta > Isochrysidales > Noelaerhabdaceae > Emiliania > Emiliania huxleyi. The sequence goes on from NW_005195182.1 coordinate 9,095, forward strand.
CCACGCTGCACGCGCAGCGTAATGGTTGGGTAGTAGGGCTAGAGGGTCGCTCTACACTTAGCCTCTGCAGCGAGCGAGCGCTCAACTTAGCCCCCACACGGAGCCGGGCTGGGACTTAGACGCTGTATGGTCGGGGGCCACGAACTTAGACGACATAAGGCCAACTCCGGGCAAAACCCGGGTATACCTGAAAAGCCTCCAGGTTTACCCGAAAAATACCTGGACGCGTCCCGACCAACGTATGCCGCGCACGACGCCATATCGCCTTCTCCCAGGGCCAGTGCGCTACTTGCGGCGCGCAACGCCTGCTCAAGTACGCGCACCGTACCATGTGCTGCCGCTATGCGTGCCTTAAGGCGGCTGCGGCGAAGCGGCGGGCGCGGCATGCCGATGGTGCGGACGATGCGGTTGCGATGTGTTCTGCTTCAAGATCGTGGCGGTGCTTGGCATGCACTTCTGCGATCCCAATCAGCTCATCGCAACGAAGCAGCGCAACAAGCTGGCTGCTGCCAACAAGGCCCTATGCTACCTCACGCGCGGATCGTTCAAAGAGGACCAGCACACACAGGCTTCACCGTCACGCGTTTGATTAAGCTTGAGGAGCTTCGTGTCATGTGAGAACTGTTTGGCTAGACGTCGCTCAAGAATGAAGGAGCAGCAACGAAAATCGGAAGAGGAGGATGCTGAGGCGGCGATTGCTAAGCATGAAGAGGATCCATCGCCCTCCGCAGGCGAAGAAAATTTGGGGGCTGCGCCGTATCGTTGATCACGGTGGGAGCCTCCTGGCCCCAGGCCGTGCCACGGCCGACTTAGCCGATGTAAGAGGCTCCCGCTGATCTTAGACCGCGCAAGCACTCCAGCGTGGCTAGCCACACTTAGACCCGTCCAGCCTCGAGGCTCAGAACTTAGACTACTACCCAACCAGTCGCAGCGTCGCAGCGCCCAGGCCCCTGCCTGCCGAGTGCCGTGCGCGCTGCGCGGCTGCCCGCACGGGCACGCTCCTCCGTCGCTCGCTGCTACCACGCGTGAGCTGTCTCCGCTGCCGGAGCTGCAGGTCGACGAGATCGAAGCCGGCCGTGTGCCGATGCTTCGCGTCATGAAGATGGCCAAGCGCGGCCGCGTCCCGCGAGTTGGTGGCGCCCTCGGCAGCGGGGCAGCGCCACGCCGCGCAAACTTGCGAGACCAACTTGCGACCTCTGTCCCTCGTATTCACCCCGGATTTTGCCCTATCCCGGCTCACCAGGTACCGCGAGCGGCGAGCCGCGCCAAGTTTGCTCCATTTCCGACAAGTTCATCCCGCCCGAACGCCGATCTTCGGCCGTCTGGAGGCCCAGGACGGGGCCTCGGACCGGCCAGGTGTGGATTCTCCACGGCGCTGCGGTGTATCTGCGCGCCCATGGCGCGTTCAGGGGTGCGCCTGAGGCGTGTAGACTGCGGGGCGCCGCGATAGCGCGGCGCCGACGATTGTGTCGCTCACTGTCACACCGTCGACACGGTCACAGTGTGTGTGCAGTGCGTCCACTCCGGCGACCGTGACGCCGTCGGTTCTCGCCTATACCGGCTAGTGTGGAGCTCTCAGTGTGGTTGCGTGTTTTAGTAGTGATGCTGCACTAGGCGGCCTGTTTTTAGCAAAAACCAGATACCACATCGCGTGTGGTCGTCGAAAAACCGCATGTTCGCCCGTCTGGGACCTCTTCGTACGGCTCCAAAAACCGCTCCTTAACGACGACTACGCGGCCCGGCGGTCGATCTGCGCCTTCTCAGCGGTGAAGGGGATGTGGGCGGTACGTGCGAACCGCGTGGTGCTGCGATGGCTTTTGACGAGTGCGACTCCCAGCGTCGACTCTGCGACCCCACGGAGCCTCTGCTGCTCCGGGGGGGGGGGTCTGCAGACCACCCGGCCGAACTTCAGAGTCGCGTGCTCCTCCAATACGGCTCAAACGCCCACCATGTTGTGGAGGGGCTTTATTTCCATAACCTTCGCCGATGTGCGCCGAAGGCACGGGCAATGTCCGCGACGTAGGTGTTGAGCGTGTGTCGGCATGGCCAACCAGCCGGGTGCGCGGATGAGTACGACGAAGGCGACGACGCTTTCGACGCGCTCTTCGACGGGGGCTCGGGGTACGGGTGGGATTCCTCTTCGGGGGGCGGCGCCTTCTTCTAGGCGCCCTTGACCCAACATAGAGAGGGCGTTGTGGGCCTAGGCCCTAGCTTTTGGTGAAATACAAAAATGCCATTCTCCGTCGACCAAGCCAAGCCCCGGGTCAAGAGAAGGCGCCGATCCCCGGGTCACCGACCGAACAAAACAACATCCGACCGACGCCACCTGGACGCCACCTCCTTCATCCTAAGCTTCAGCTCCCCCAGCTCCTGCTCCGCTTCGTTCAAGCACGGCCGGTGAAGGGCATTGGAGCGGCGCTTCGGCCGCGGACTTGGCATGCCGGCCCGCGCCTCCTCCTCGTCGGGCTCCACGAGCCGCTTGTGAGGCGGCTCGCGCCGCCGGCAGCAGCAGCGGTAGAAGCAGAGCGCCAGGAAGAGCCACCCGGCTACTCCCAGCGCCAACTTCAGCGGGGAACTGGCGAGGATGGCTCGGCCAAGTTTAGTTTTAGCGAGATCGCGAAGGAGAGGGGGGAGAGCACTCGGAGTGGATGTCCGGTTCCGGTCGTCCAAGTTGAGCTTTAGCGAGTCGCCGAGGGGGCGCAGGCTCCACTCGCGCACCGCGCTCCCGTGTTCGGCGACCCTCTGGGGATTAGCGATTAGCGCGCCCAGCTCCTTCTCCAGCTCCTTGACGACGGGCGCCACGGTCTCGTACCCCGTCCGCACTGCCTCGTCGAGCTTCTCGACGATGTCGGCGTAGAAGGATGGGGGTGGGGCGAGCGGCGGCCTTCAGCCGCAGCCGCCGTAGGACCGAGCTACGGCAGGAATGACCTAGGCTAATGTTTCTGCTACGGGCGAACGCTTCAGGGGCTGTTGAACTATTTCGCATAGTCAT
>NW_005195182.1:12186-15924 GCF_000372725.1 Emiliania huxleyi CCMP1516
GGGGGAGGGCAGCGGAGGAGGCAATGGAGGCGGTTTTGGCGGCAGTGGTGGCGGCGAGGGCGGCGGCGGTTTTGGCGGCGACGGCGGCGGCGACGGCGGCGGCGGCAGCGATGGCGGCGACGGCGGTGGAGGCGGCGGCCGCGGGAAGGGAGGCGCCGGCAGGTGGGTCACCTCCGAGTTTAAGGCCTTTGCCTCCCCGAGGAAGACTTTGACCAGGGCTCTGGGCTTGATACGGCACGCGTGCTCGCCCATGGGGAGGACGTGCAGCACCGGCTCCTTGTGGAGATCGCAGATGTTTTCGGGCCCGCCAGTGAAGTGGTAGTCGGTTGCGAGGCAATCTCGACTATCGCGGCACAGGGCTTGGCACTCGGCCTCGCTCACGCCCAAAATTGCGTCCACCGAACCATACGCGCCGTGCTCCACCCGGCAGCCGCCGCGCTGTCCGCCGGCGAGCGGCCAGAGGTCTCCCGGGACCCTCGCGAGCCTCATATGGTTGGAGGGGCTCGCGGAAGGCTTCGGCGCCGACTGCGGAACCGGTGGTTGCACCGGCGACCACCACGGTGGCGGGCGGGGCGGAGGTGGAGGTGCTCGGAGATGGAGCAATAACTGGGCAGGCGAGATGCTAGTGAGGGTGAGAGCAAGTGACATGGGGTGCAGATTAACGCTGTAAATCGAGAGCACGATGTGCGTGTACCGTGCTGCCGAGCGGCTCCACACTGCTCAGCACCAGGTACTCGCGTACCCCTCTCTCGGTGGATATATCCCAGCTGATATATCCTTGGCCGCGTTGGGTAGCGAGGATTGGTGTGACCCGAGCTGCGGAACCGGCCCCAGAAGGGGACGGTCCGGGCGAGTGTGGCAGCTCCTGCGCTAGTATGGGCACCCTCTATCACAACACTACTGATCCTGGTCATTACTGAGGGGTGGCCCGTCTACCGTCTACCGGTAGACTGGGGTAGACTGGGGTAGACGGTAGACCATTTGGTAGACGAGTCTACCACGAGTCTACCGCAGTCTACCGGTAGACCGTGATGAACCTACGACCCCAGTCTACCGGTAGACTTGGTAGACCGCGGTAGACTCGTCTACCCCTTTTTCAGCCGCCGAACGGTACTCGAGTAGACCGCGCGATGGCCGCCTCGGCCGTTTGAATATGCAGCCTCCAGTTCTCCACCCTGGCGCCACTTTGGCAGACGAGCGCCGGCAGATGCCCTCGCGGCCTGCCGGCGAACGTCCGTCCGGCGAGAACGCGCGCCATAATGGACGTGTGGCTGTCTGGCGAAAACTCGCTCTCGAGAGCCGCGAGAGGGCGGCGCTCTGCAGTGAGCGGTTCCGCCCGATGAGTGTGTAAAGACGTTCATTTGATCTCATAAAAGACGAGTCTACCGCGGTCTACCAAGTCTACCGGTAGACTGGGGTCGTAGGTTCATTACGGTCTACCGGTAGACTGCGGTAGACTCGTCTACCAAATGGGCTACCGTCTACCCGGTCTACCGGTAGACGGTAGACGGGCCACCCCTCAGGGTCATTAGAGCTGCCAGGGATAGCATCAGGAGCCGGGAGGAGTCAAAACCCCTCATATTTGAGACATCGTGGCCCATATACTCTCCACAACTCAACCCCTGCGCGAAGCGCGACCGTCTGCTCCCCGCGGCCTCCCATCAGGCGCATTACGCGACGCTTTTCTTTATTTTGTCAGTCTTCAAAAAGCACGGGCGGCCGTGCTTCAGACACCACTCGGTGACGGCCGGGGCGAGAGGTGGTCGAGCTGCGCGATGATGGTGTCGGCGAGGCCCTCGCCGGGCCGCAGGAAGGCGTCGCGCGAGATGGTCGCCTCGGCGGTGAAGGCCGGGAAGACGGCCGCGACGAAGTCGCGCATCGTGCGGACCTGGGCGAGGTCGGCGCCGAGCGCGTACGTCTTGACGAGCGCGCGCGTCAACTCCTCCTGCGTCAGCGACCCCGTCTTATCCTCGTCAAAGTGGTCGAACCACGCGTTCCGCTGCGTCCGCACGTCCGGCGGCGCCGCCTCGACGGGCTCGACGCGCATGTCGTCCGACAGGTTGGCGCGGACCAGCGCGAGCAGGCCGGTCTCGGGGGCAAAGAACTCGTCCCTCGAGACATACCCGTCCCCTAGAAGAGACATGGGGTCCGCGTAAAAAAGAAAGACAGGGTGCTCGTCCGTCGAGACAATACCCGTCGCCGTTCGGGTCCACCTGTGGCCACGCGTCCTCCATCCGGGCCTCGAAGCGGTCGACGTCGAGAGGGAACTGCGAGAGCAGCACGTTGATCACCTCCTGCTTCGAGAGGTACCCGTCCCCCTTGACGTCGCAGGTGCGGAACCAGACCTGGCGACACTCCAACACTCAGAAAAAGAAAACAAGTCCGGGCCTTGTCGCGGTGCGGAAGCACACCTCGGGCTGACGCTCGAGCGACGGCAGCACGACCGCCTTGTCGAAGTCGCAGCGGCAGAGCGGGCAGCTCTTCGACGGAAGCTCCTGGGGAGAGATGGGGCGGGGTGAGGGGAGATCTGGGGCGGCATGAGGGGAAGCTCTTCGAAGGCAGCTCCTGCGCGCACTGGTAGTGCAGCAAGTGGCCACACACGCGCCGGCTCGACGCGTCCCAGAACACGGCGCACGGCTCCGCGCACAGGTCCTACGGGGCGTGTCTCGGGCATGTCCTGGACGTGTCCTGGGCGTGCCTCGCACGGCTCAGCAGCAGAGCTCCTCAAAACACACCGCGCATTCGGCGAGCTGTCGGGTCACGCCGTCGCTACCCGTCCGCGGCCGCAGCCCGAAGGACGAGTTGCTCCTAGTAGCAGCCAGCACCCCTTCAAACGTACTCAATGAGAGCGCGCCCGCAGCCCGAAGATGGGTTGCTCCTCCTCGCGACATGCGGCGGCGAGGCCGGCGGCGGCGGCGGCGGCGGTTGTTGAGACGGCTCGGCGAGGCGGGCGCTCTCGGCGAGCGCCTGAGCGAGCTCGCGCTCCTCCCGCTCCTCGTCGGTCTCGCGCGAGAAGGGAGGCGGAGGCGGCTGCTGCCGCTGCGCTGGCGTGGCGGTGACGGGCAGGCCCATCGGCACGCTCCCTCCTGGTGGCGTCGGGACCGCGACAGGGAGGCCGCCAGGCACGGCCGCCTGGCCTCCTCCGCCGCCCGAGGAGCGCGGTGCGGGCGTGGCGTACGCGTGGTCCCACATGGCCGGCGCTGCCGCCGGGACGCGAACATGGAAGACGCCGCCCTCGGCCACGCCAGGAGGGATGCGCGCGCGGAACTGGCGGCCGCTCGGGTCCTGCACGATGATCTGAGAGCCGACTGGCGATCCAGACGGCCGCGTCACGCGGAGCATCATCGCGCAACAAACGCCAGCGCGCTCAGGGTTCGGACACAGTGTTCCGGGGGCAAGAGAGGGCAAACCTCGCAAAGTGACCCGTTTTTACCCACCCACGCCCGTGCGCGCGTATCTTAGCTAAGGTACGCGGCCACACGCGCTGGCGCGCACGGCAACCGGGACTTACACGCGCGACACGAGGGACTGCGTATCCTCGCCTGCCTCGGGGGAGAATAGCCGCCCTCACCCGCTGCCGCGCATCGAGCTCGGCGCGGGGCTGATACGTGTCATTCTGTGCCGGCGCGTATCTTAGCCAAGATACGCGGCCACACGTGCAGACGCGTATAGCGGTACTCGCGCCCACACGTGCAGGCGCCTATCTTGGCCAACATAGGCGGGCGTGAGCGCGTGAAA
>NW_005195181.1:0-1200 GCF_000372725.1 Emiliania huxleyi CCMP1516
CGACGGGGCTGTCGCAGCGAGAGAGGGCGCGCTCGAGGAGCTCCCTGGGGAGGTCGAGGAGGTGGGCGGGCGGCGGCGTGGCCGGCGACGGAGCGACGGTGGCGGCGGCGGCGAGCGATGGCACGGAGGCGCCATGCGTCCCGTCGTCTGGCGGGAGCTCTTCGTCGGGGTCGGGCGGCTCGGGTGGATCCACGTCTATGTCCGCCGCGTGCGTGCTCGGAGCATGCATCGTACCCCACGGCGCGGCGGGCATGGCAAACACGTATGCCGGCAAACACGAGAAAAAGAAATGCACAGCGTGCGCATACTACCTCACCGCGTCGCTCTCCTTAAAATCCCTTCTCTTTCTTTTCTTTCTTTTTCACCGCGTCGCGAGATACTTAAAGCCCGGTTCTGCCCGGTTCTTTTGCGCTATCTCCCCGTATCTCCCCGTATCTGTCCGCGTATCTCGTATCTCGTATCTCCCGGTATCTCCCTGAGCTGTCCATGGACTTCACGCGACGCGGAGGGCCTCCACGGCAGCGGCAAGAGCGTTGGCACACGCCTCCCCGCTCGGGCAGGCGCCTCTTCCTCGCCCTCTTCCTCGCCCTCTTCCTCGGCCACCCCCGCGGCGCCGCCAGCCTCCGGACGGCCACCCCCGCGAGTCTCGACCTGGGCGGTCCCGCACGCCGCGCCTTCCGGCGCACACACACCCTCTGCTGTCTCCTGCAGGTGAAGGAAAGGCACAACTCTCAGAACGATGGTATGGGCTTGCCCATCCCGGAGTGGTTCGATCCCGCACAAACCCGAGACGGTGACGGGAAGCGTACGGCGGTCTCAGGCCCAGTGAGGTAGTGCGCCAGTCCAACCCGGATCCTGCTGTGAACAAGCTCCCTCTTGTTGCTCGATCGGTCACACCGCCATCGCCGTCGGGGAGAGGGGGGACGATACTGCTTCAGTAGCGTGCACCTCGATCCTGTACCGTGTTTGTTATGCCCCCCCCCAATGAACACACCAGTGAGGGAGGGCGAGACGATCGAGGGGTCCCGTACCATGCGGAATCGACCCTATCAAGTGCTCAAGTGCTCAAGGCAGCGTGCACCTCGATCCTGTACCGTGTTTGTTATGCCCCCCCCAATGAGCACACCAGTGAGGGAGGGCGAGACGATCGAGGGGTCCCGTACCATGCGGAATCGACCCTATCAAGTGCTCAAGAGTCAA
>NW_005195180.1:0-1200 GCF_000372725.1 Emiliania huxleyi CCMP1516
CTCGGGTCCGTTGGCCTCTTTCGTAGGGAAGAATTTTGATACCCGTCAAGACGCCTGCTGGGGGCAGCTTCGCGATGAAGCCGTCTGCTCCCCACTTGTCAACAGCAGGCGCTGGCGCCATCAACGTATCAACGTTCCTGGCGGCGGCGTGCGAAGGCGCCGCAAAGCGGGAGCGCCGGGCCAGCGGGGGGCTTGCGCCCAGGGCAAGTTCCTTGCCGAGCATTGGGCGCGACGCTCTCGTCGGCGCGGCCGGGGAGGCGACCGCGGCGCAGTGCCCGCTCAAGTAGAGCGGCGGCGGTGGCGGCGGCCCCGCCGGCGCCCTCGAGAGTGGCGCAGCCGCACGCACACGCGAGCGCTCGCCGCCCCCCCCCAGAGAGGCGGGGTGGTGACCGGCGCCCGCGGCTGGTGCACGAGCGGGGATGGGGCCGCCCGCCCGCCGAGCCGCGCGTGGGCAGCGCAGAGGCAGCGCGAGCAGCCACGCCACGGCGCGGTAGCAGCGCCGCGCCCGGTGCACCAGCGACGGCGGCAGCTCTGAGCCCGGCCGCAAACCGCCTCGGGCATACAGGCAGTGCAGCGGGCATGCGACCGGGCATCGCCTCCAGAGCGTGCGCCGAGACGAGCACCCAATACCGCTCGCCGAGCCGCCGCCGCGGCAGCGGACGGCGCCGCGGCCCGGCCGGCAGCACGTCGCCAAGGGGGGGAGGCGAGCGCGCCCCACCGACGGTAAGGGGCACTGCCAGGCCCACTCGCCGGGCGCCGGGACGAGGAGAGGCGCACTGCCGTCAGCGCGGCGGATCGCACTGCAGACCGCAACGTCGCCGTACATATTGGCGGCGGGCGAAGACGAGCGTCGCGTCGCGCGGAGCGAGACGGTAGCGGCGGCGGCGTGTGAGAGCGGCAGAGGCGCTGCAAGGCGTGAGCGAAGGGCTGGGAGGCTCTCTCAACCAGGGAGGCTACCCGGCGGTGCGCGTCGCCTCCCTCTTCGAGCACCCCACCATCCGAGAGCTGTCCGCGCACCTCGACGCTGACGGAGCCAGCCGCGCGGACAAGGCCCCGCACACGCCCCTCCCCCGCTCCGTCGTGGAGAAGGAGATTGCGGCCCTGGCGGGCGGCATGCCCGTCGGCTTCGACTCGGCTCTGCGCGCGTACTGGCACGGCGTCTCTCTCGCGAGCAGGCGGGTCCTCTCGGGTCCTCTCGGG
>NW_005195179.1:0-1200 GCF_000372725.1 Emiliania huxleyi CCMP1516
CCGAGCGGCAGGAGGACGGGGAAGATGACTCCGAGGAGGACGAACCAGTGGAAATCCAGTTGTCAGATGTCACGATGCATCCGAAGGGGACCCCAGCGCCGGCATCATCCGTAGAGGCACGAGTGTTCGAAGAGAGAGTGGACCTGAGCAACAACATGACCTGTAGGCAAATGATCGGAGTGGGAGTCAGAAATGTGGTCCTTGCGCGAGGGGAGCTCGATAGACTCGAGGGGCCAGGATACGCCGCGAGGAGGACGGAGTTGCGCCGACAGGCGAAAGAAGCCGCGAGAACAAGGGACCGGCAGGCGGCGGTGTCGCAGGACGGGGCAGAAGAGAACAACGCGACAGAGGAGGAAGTGACAAGGGAGAGAACGACGAGGGTGGGACGACCGCGTGGTGGCATGAAGATTGCAGCGAGAATCAGCGAGAGACTGCGAAGAGAGATAGGAAGAGGCAGACTCCCTAGGGTGGGCGACGGATAGCGCACCACACACCTCTCCTTAAAATCCCTGTGTGGTGGCGGCGTGCCGTCCTCCCATCCCTCCCTTGGGTTGTCTGTTTTCTTTCTTTCTTTTTTTCCGGGGCGAGAATCTGCGAGAGACTGCGAAGAGAGATAGGAAGAGGCGGACGCCCAAGGGTGGGCGACGGCTAGCGCATCACACCCCTCTCCTTAAAATCCCTGTGTGGTGGCGGCGTGCCGTCCTCCCATCCCTCCCTTGGGTTGTCCGTTTTCTTTCTTTTTTACCCCGGGGCTAGGGCTCTCGAGCCCGTAACCCGATGCCGAGCGTCCGGCCAACTGGGTGCGCTTCTTAGCTCCCCGGTCCTGGACGTGAGGTTACTGACCGCACTCCAAGTGCTCCAAGTGCTAGCGCGCGCCCGAGTTTCGTATCAATGGCGATCCGCCTCCACTCTTGTGTCACAGCAGACTGGCTCGGACTGGCACTACAAAAGGCACGGCAGGCGACGGCCCCTTATGGGCCGTCGAAGAGGCCGGCGTACTCCTCAAAGAAAGAAAAGATTAAGGACTGCACTCCAATACCGAGAGAGAGATTTTTAGCAATACCAAACAACTCTAACACTCACACGTCATTTGGGGCCTGGAGCCCTGTTCACGCGCGCGCGAGACGTGCAGACAGGGTTGCCAGGTGAGAGCGAATGGCGCGGTTCACGCCTCGCACAACAGAGAGAGAGATGCGCTCT
>NW_005195178.1:0-1200 GCF_000372725.1 Emiliania huxleyi CCMP1516
CAGTCCTTGTGCATGTAGGAGCAGCTGCACGCCTTCGAGCTGCACGGCTGGAGGCAGACAACACAGGAGGTTTCCGCCTGTCCCTCGGCCATCGATATGCGGACCGAAATGCGCTGCGCCGCTGCCTGCGCGGCCACCGCCGCGGGTGGTGGCGCGGCCGCCGCCGCGGGCTCTCTCGTGGCCAACTTGCCCGCTGGTTTTCGGTCGGGATGAGGGACCGCGGCGCTTGGTGACGACATAGCTGGCGAAATGGACGGTTCGACAGATTTCGCATTGAGGGGGGGGGGTTGCGGGGCCGTTCTGGCACGTGAATTGGAGCGAGGCCGGCGGCGGCACCATGCAGCAGCTTGGTGCAGAACCCGTGGATGCACGACACTATAGGCGTGCATATCTAGGAGGAGGATCTAAAGAAAGTGGCGACGATTCAAGTGGCGACGATTCAAGTTACCGCGCCCCTGGCGCACTTGCTTGAGCACTGAATGAAGAGAGCACTGTGGATAGGGTCGATTCCGCATGGTACGGGACCCCTCGATCGTCTCGCCCTCCCTCTCTGGTGTGTTCAGGGGGGGGGGGGGGGGTCATAACAAACACGGTACAGGATCGAGGTGCACGCTGCTGAGGCACAGTGTCTCGTCCCCCTCCCTCCATCATCTCACTGGGAGACGTCGGCGGTGGTGGCGGTGTGTGACCGATCGAGCTACAATAGGAACTTCGGTTCAGCAGGATCCGCACCGGGATAGTCGCCCCTTTCAGAACGTCCGGTGCTCTTGTTTTTGTTGTTTGCCGGTTCGTCGCCTGCCTTTATGCTTTAAATGTTTGTCTCTACGCCATCCGTAGGTGCGATGAGAGCCTCGCCACCGCCACCCGCCGCGGCTGCTGCGGGGAGACGGTCAAGATTGCCATGCACAACCTCGACCAGCGCGAGAAGAGGCACGGACGCTGACGCTCGCGCGTGCCGCTGAGAGCCGCGTCTCTCTCGTCACAGAGGGGAGCTGGGGCGGGGGGGAGGTGCGCGGGGGGGGGGGGGGGGGGCATTAGGCATACCAGGTTTAAACCCCGTTTTTCGTAAAAAGGACTAATCTGGTTCGGGTTTAACAGGGGGCTAAACTGGGCTAAAATGGTTCGCTTCAAACCCCCCTGGAGGAAGGGACCCCCCCCCCCCACAGGGATTTTAAAAAAAGGGGGGGGGGGCCCTAACCG
>NW_005195177.1:0-7340 GCF_000372725.1 Emiliania huxleyi CCMP1516
ATCTTCGACGACGCCTTCTCGATGAGCGCGATCGAGAAGGTGGCCGAGGTGCGCACCACGATGTCCTCGGCAGGGGCGGTCGAAGTTCGCCGGCCGGGCGAGGGCGAGCCGACCGACGAGGAGCTCTCCTCCTTCCCGCTCGCGGCGGGCGCGCACTTGCCGATGTCCTCGCCGGCGCTCGAGTTCACAAAGATGGTCACCCACCTCGTCGGCCTCGACCCGCTCCTCGAGGACGGCGTCGTCCGGCTCCGCCGCAACCTGCTCCAGCTCCTCGCCGTGCAGGAGTTCGCACCCGAGGCGCGCTTCGTCAACCCGTGCCGGACCTTCTGTGAACAGCGTCTCTTCACACCTGTTGCTGTGAACAGGCGCGCTTCGTCAACCCGTGCCGGACCTTCTGTGAACAGCGTCTCTTCACACCTGTTGCTGTGAACAGGCGCGCTTCGTCAACCCGTGCCGGACCTTCGTGCTGCCCGACGCCGTCTGCTCGCACTGCCACGACGTGCGCGACCTCGACCTCTGCCGCGACGCCACGCCGTCGCGCGAGTGGGCGTGCTCGGTCTGCGGCTCGACGCACGACCCGGAGGTGGTCGAGGCGCGGCTGGTGCAGGTGGTGCAGCAGCGGGCGATGGCCTTCCTGGCGCAGGACCGCGAGTGCCGCAAGTGCCGCACCGTCCAGCGCTCCGAGCTCGAGGAGCCTCGCCCCGAACCCCAACCCTACCCCCGAACCCTAACCGAAGCTCTAACCCCAACCCTACCCCTACCCCTACCCCTAACCCCCACACTGACCTCAACCCTGACCCTGGCCCTGACCCTGACCCTAACCCTGACCCTAGGAGCGCTGCCCCACCTGCGCCGGCCGCTTCACGCTGCGCAAGCCGCCCGACGAGCTGCGCGCCACCTTCGACACCTTTGCGTCGATCGCGCACCACTTCGACCTCCCGTACTTGGCCGAGGTATGCGCGACGGAAGTACACGGAGAGTACTTGATTCGCGTCCGCGCATTCAGTGTTTCTTATCCATCATTAGACGTGCGCGTGGCTCTCGGCGAGCGTGTTCGGGAAGTTCAGCAAGGCGGAGGTCGCCAACTGCTTCCAGCGCCGCTAAGCGGCGCGGCGCGCGCCGCCGCCGCCGCGGCCCCCCCTAGAAAGCCGCGCGCCACGCGCACGCCAAGCATGTCCTCTGCGTACACTGATGTCCCTGCGTACAGTGATGTCCCGTCCAGTCGCAGTCGTGACTCGACTCTTTTCCTTTCGCGAGGTTGGTTTCTTACGTTCTTTTGTTATTATTGTTATTACGGGGTGTGGAGGGTGAGTTGACCAGGGGTTGTGCGCCGGGCCCTCCTGCTTGGCTCCCCAGTGAGTAGACTCTAGACAAGAGAGTGTTAGGTGTTACCTGTTCCCCATCAACAACAGAGGACTCGAGGAGACGGATCTGAGCCTGTTCTGACCTCGCAGGGCCATTGTGGCCAAGCGCCTCGTGCCCGACGCCCTGAGCGCGAATGGCCGCCATCAACGCGGAAGCGTCGTCCGCCTCGCCAGCCGCGCTGGTAGCTTGGTAAGGTAAGGTAAGGTAAATTTCTCCACACACACAAAGTGGTGGGGCAAGGGGGGGCGACCCTCGCATCTCCACACCCGGACACGGGCAGGAGCCCCACGGCATTCAAAGTGCAAGCCACTGGCCCGGTGCACGTGGGTGAGCAGTCTAGGGTACCCAAACTCCGGGCCGGTGTGCGGGGAGCGAACCTTAACGATCGCCCAGAAGCTTTCTGAGCGAACCAATCGGGCCAGGATCATCAGCATATGTCCCCTCCACAACATCGGGGGCGTTTGAGCGGTATTTGAGGAGCACCGCTACTCTGAAGTTCGGCCGGGTGGTCTGCAGACCCCCCCCCCCCGGAGCAGCAGAGGCTCCGTGGGGTCGAAAAGTCGACGCTGGGAGTCGCACTCGTCAAGCCATCGCAGCACCACGCGGTTCACACGTACCGCCCACATCCCCTCCACCGCTGAGAAGGCGCAGATCGACCGCCGGGCCGCGTAGTCGTCGTTAAGGAGCGGTTTTTGGAGCCGTACGAAGAGGTCCCAGACGGGCGAACATGCGGTTTTTCGACGACCACACGCGATGTGGTATCTGCTTTTTGCTAAAAACAGGCCGCCTAGTGCAGCATCACTAGTACAACACGCAACCACACTGAGAGCTCCACACTAGCCGGTATAGGCGAGAACCGACGGCGTCACGGTCGCCGGAGTGGACGCACTGCACACACACTGTGACCGTGTCGTGGGTGTGACAATGAGCGACACAATCGTCGGCGCCGCGCTATCGCGGCGCCCCGCAGTCTATACACCGCAGGCGCACCCCTGAACGCGCCATGAGCGCGCAGGCACATAGCAGCGCCGCGCCAAAAGGCCATTCCCTCGCCCGACCCGCGGCTCCACTGCGGCTGCAGCGGTCCGCTCACCTGCACAGGGCAAAAACGTGTAGCGTAACAGACGAGTTGTGACGATCAGTGCTGGCGGAGGCCTCATCGCCGCGAATGCTGCCAGTCGCAGCGGGATCTGACGTCGCGTTTGAGGTGTGCATTGGCGGAGGGGTCGCATGGCTGAGAGAGGCAGAGGCAGCAGGCGGGTGGTGGGGCGGCACCTGTTGCTGCCATGGGCAGCGCCGAGCCGCGGCGGAGTCGCTCCGTAGGTCCATGGTGCGCCGACCCGTCGCGAGGTGCCTGCGCGGGGGTGATGTCGCGCCGATGGCTGAGTACGTGCGGCGTGAGCGGGCTTTGTGCGTAGGGGCGGCGCGAGAGGTGAGCCGGCGGGCGCGCCGGCGGTCGAGCCACCGAACAATTTGACGTGGCGCAGCTCCGCGCCGGCGGGGACGACCGAGCACATGATGTCGGCGGCGGTCACGCGACGAGGGAGAGCCGCAGGAGCCCTCTGTGGAGCAGGCGCGCGAAAGCAGCGATGAGTGGAGCCGCGATCATCCACCTGTGGGCGGTCATCGGGGTCGCGGTCAAGCGCTGCCAGGGTTGGATCCGGTGCGTCTCGTATCACTGGTGGGCTGGGTGTGCAGCAGCAGCGCTCAAAAAGAGGGAAAAAAAGCGGCTGCTACTTGGACTGTCGACTCTCTCGACGCACCGTGCTCGACCTCGCTGAAAAGCTGGCTGGTGGTCGCGCGCAGCGCGCCGGCGCGACTCCGACTGGTTGGGCACCTCGGCTGGGTCCATCGGCAAGAGGCCCGCGCCGTCGGCCAGCCCCGCGAGCGCATGGGCGGCCGGCGCGAGCGGAGAACGACGGGCCAAAATCACGCTCGTTTGGTAGGAAAAGACGAGGCGGCAAGGGGGGGGTCTGAGTTTCGGTACCCTAGAGCAGCCTGCCCCTCCCTCCCGACAATCCAACTCCCGCACGCACACACAATCGCACGCAAGGGCGGGGACCTGTTCCTTTTTAGTCCCATCTCACAGTAGCGCTGTCCGGTTTATTTATTTAATCGCACTCTGGCCATCGAATGACTCCGAATGACTCACTGTGTGTGCTAAGACAGAATCTTACAACAAAACAAGACAGAATCTCCGCAGACAGCCAAATCGGGCTTTACCTCACACCCATGGTCTCACAGTGTGCCGGCAGTCGTCGAGCAGTGTCGCTCACACAGGCCGCCGCACAAGTGACTGAGGGCCAGTGAGGGCGAGCCCATCGCTGTCACGGGTGAGGGTTGACCAGGGGTTGTGCGCTGGGCCCTCCTGCTCGGCTCCAGCGAGTAGACAAGTGTTGTCATCAACAGAGTAGAAGGATCTGACCTCAGGGCCGATGTGGCCAAGCGCTGGTAGCGTGCTTTTACCTCACACCCACGGTCTCACAGTGTGCCGGCAGTCGCCGAGCAGTGTCGCTCACACAAGCCGCAGCACAAGTGACTGAGGGCCAGTGAGGGCGAGCCCATCGCTGTGACAGCTGTGGCAGCCGCACAGTAGGCTGTGCCAACTGTGCAGAGCGTGTGAGCAGCAGAGGAGCTGCTCTCCAGCGAGGCTTCTGTCGCAAAGAGCTGCATGCCACCGAAGGCGCTGTCGAGCTTCGCCGAGCGCGGCGCAGGTTGGAGGAAGCCGCCACCGACGAGCGCGTTGGACTTTTCACTCCGGACAAAAAACGCGGCACAGCGGACGGTGCGGGGCGTGCCGCTTAGCAGGGGAGGCAGGGCCCATCTCTCCTGCTCGGCCAGCTGCTCGGCCCAATCTCTCATCCGTCGATCTCATCCGAGAGCGCTCGAGCTCGGCGCTCGTGTCACCTTCCCGCCCGCCTTAGCGCCCACCTGAGCGCCCACCTTGAGCTTCGCCATGGACATCACATGGCTCGATGCGTTTCCCCTGGTTCGAGCGGCTCGATCCGGAAGAAAAGACCGCTTACCCGAGCGGAGGCCTCGAAGAATTCTTCTGAAAAACGGCGTTTCGGCCGCGGGGTACATCTCGCGGGTACACCTTGCATGGACTGGATGCTGAAGATTGCCTCGCTTCTCCTCGTCGCTCTGTCGGCGTCTGCCCTGCCGGTGCGTCGCTCCGCCCAGCCGCACTTACTCACATGCAGGCTTGAAACTACACGCACCACACGAGTGCGCAGGCAGAAATCGTCGACGACATCGACCCAGCCGCTCGCGGCCTCGCCTTTGCGCCAAAGCCCTCTCCTCCCGTGCCCGACGTGGTCGACGACCCCGCCTGGCTCATCGCCACCTCTGGGTTCTGCTCGAACCTCGACGTCGTGATCAAGGAGCGCGACGTCGGGGCGAGCGAGACGGAGGGCGACACCGCGGCCCACTTCATCGCCGACATCTCCTTCAACTACTACCCGCAGACGGCGGTCAAGTTCACCGATTTCCCTCACCACCTCGCGAAGACCATCGAGGGCGACGCTGCTGAGGCGGACGCGCTGATCTCGAGTGCGTGGGACCACAAGAACATCGCGCTGCTCGAGCCGACGTCCTCGTGCGGCGCTGACGACCAGAGCAGTCAGGCGTGGGGGATCTCGGTCTTCAAGGTGGAGGAGCACCGCCACTGCACGGACGGCGAGACGGCGTGGGAGGGACATCCTTGCGTCCACTACTCCGGCTACGTCTCGGCGGCTACGTCCAACTTTGTCAACGTGAACGAGGGGCGGTTCGTCTGCCAGCTGTTTGTCGACTCAGTCAGTCAGTGTTCAGTCAGTCAGTCAGTCAGTCGAGGGCGACGCTGCTGAGGCGGACGCGCTGATCTCGAGTGCGTGGGACCACAAGAACATCGCGCTGCTCGAGCCGACGTCCTCGTGCGGCGCTGACGACCAGAGCAGTCAGGCGTGGGGGATCTCGGTCTTCAAGGTGGAGGAGCACCGCCACTGCACGGACGGCGAGACGGCGTGGGAGGGACATCCTTGCGTCCACTACTCCGGCTACGTCTCGGCGGCTACGTCCAACTTTGTCAACGTGAACGAGGGGCGGTTCGTCTGCCAGCTGTTTGTCGACTCAAACTGCCGTGAATGTCATATCGTGAATGCCGTGAATGTCGTGAATGCGGCAGATTTTCTTTTTTAGCGTCGGTGGTCGTACATCCGTCCGGCCCGCCGTCGGGGCGGACGATCGCCTCACCTGGTCCGCGCCGCGTCGCACGACGCAGGCGAGGTCACTGCAAACCAGCGCATGCGCGTTGGTCTCGTGTCAAAATTCGTTCGCAGTGTTGAGCACTGCGCGCCGCAATACCTCAACTCTGGCACAGTCACCTCGAGCATGCTCAGGGCTCCACTGCCAGCCACAAGTCGGCCTCAAAGCCGACTTGCGGCGGCTCGGCAGCAGCACACGGCGCGGCTTCACTGCGCTGGAAGGGTGACTGGCGCCGACAGGTGCCGACAACCCTCCACTGTGCGTGCGGCCGTACACGGGTTGCTTGCTGTGCTGCTGACTCTGGGGAAGCTCGGAGCGGCAGCAACAGCGCTCACCGCAGACCAGCCCGCCGCAATCGTAGCGGCTGCGCCCGCTCGATTGCGGATTGTCGCGCCGACCTCGCCGCGAGGCGAGGTAACGGGTCCAGCATGTGCCAACCGCACACTCTGTGCGGTTCCACGTGCACTCATGGCGGCGACGACACGTGCATTTCGTAATTCACCAGCCCGATCACCAGCCAGCGGAGACGGCGGGCCGAGATCTCGCTGTCTTCGCACGAAAATGCGCCAAGGGGGGGGTCCGAATAAGATACGTGATATGGCCGCGCGGGCTCGCGCGATCGTTTTCTTTTCCCGTGATGTACCTGTGTTTGTGCCGGTTGTGGGTGGGGATGTCGGGGTGGGGTGGGGTGGGGTGGGCGCCGGAGTGGGAGTGGGTGTGACTGCTCCGTGTGGTGGGGCCTGCCGGAAGAATTTAAACAAAACAAGTATTTCTCACAGCAGACAGGCTCGACACAGGTGCGAACTGGCGCGTACTAGCACTATCACAGACACACCACCGGAGCCGCCTAAGCGACTCCGTTAAGAACGGCAATGCACTCCGCCGCCGGACCGCCCTCTCCACCACCCTCGCCCAGGGATCTACAACGCTGTCTTAAGGTCCGACCTGTGGGCTCTGCCTGCGCTCAGCACCGGGCACCGCCTCGGTATACAAAATGCGCCTGCGGGCGGACCCGCACAGATCACAGATCACTTTTCACTTAGCTCCGTGCACAATGCCGCTCTCCCCGCACGCTAGCTCGTTCACCGTCTGCCACGCCACGGCGGTGTGGAGAACGACAGACAAGCGCTGCATCTGCAGCCCGTGCCAGTTCTTGGTGGTCCATGTCCATGTGACGTGAGTGAGTATTCTTGATACACACACACACACACACACACACACACACACACACACACACACACACACACACACACACACACACACACACACACACACACACACACACACACACACACACACACACACACACACACACACACACACACACACACACACACACACACACACACACACACACACACTGTCCATGTGACCTCATGCGCGAAAGTTTGTTACTCAGCTGGCCCGAACGAACTGTTCGGGCTCTTTTCCTGCGCTTGAGAGGGGGGTGTGGGTTGACGGGGAGTGCCGGGGTGGGCGTCGTAAGGGTGAGGGCGATTGCCGCCCTCCCCCCTTCGCCTACCTCGACGCCTTCGCGTAGGCGCCCCCGCGACTGTGCCTCTTTTGGTACTGTGGCGTACCTGTGTCGAACCTGTGTGCTGTGAGAGAGAGTTCTTGCGTTGAATTCTCTTTTCCTGCGTCGCCTTCGGCAACACCGAGCGGGCGCTGCTCGACTCACTGTTAGGGCATGCTGCATGGCCGCGTCCCGAGGGGCAGGGGGAGGGGGGGAG
>NW_005195177.1:7440-12585 GCF_000372725.1 Emiliania huxleyi CCMP1516
TGCGACCTGCGTTTGCTCGACTTCGAGACGTTCGGCGGCTTCGGGGACGGCGTCCGCAAAATTCTTCGGCAGGCGGCGGACCAGCTGAGTAACAAACTTTCGCACGCTCAGCACCTCGATGAGGTCACATGGACCACCAAGAACTGGCACGGGCTGCAGATGCAGCGCTTGTTTGTCGTTCTCCACACCGCCGTGGCGTGGCAGACGGTGAACGAGCTAGCGTGCGGGGACAGCGGCATTGTGCACAGTGCTAAGTGCATTGCCGTTCTTAACGGAGTCGCTTAGGCGGCTCCGGTGGTGTGCCTGTGATAGTACTAGCACGCGCCAGTTCGCACCTGTGTCGAGCCTGTCGGCTGTGAGAGCACTTGGTCTCTCTCTCTCTCTCTCTCTCTCTCTCTCTCTCTCTCTCTCTCTCTCTCTCTCTCTCTCGGCGATCCTTCCATGGACCTCTCTCTCTCTCTCTCTCTCTCTCTCTCTCTCTCTCTCTCTCTCTCTCTCTCTCTCTCTCTCTCTCTCTCTCTCTCTCTCTCTCTCTCTCTCTCTCTCTCTCTCTCTCGGCGATCCTGCCATGGACCTCTCTCTCCGTCTCTCTCTCTCTCTCTCTCTCTCTCTCTCTCTCTCTCTCTCTCTCGGCGATCCTTCCATGGACCTCTCTCTCTCCCTCTCTCTCTCTCTCTCTCTCTCTCTCTCTCTCTCTCTCTCGGCGATCCTTCCGCGGACCTCTCTCTCGCTTTTACTTTCTCTTTTTTATCCCCTTTTGCGGTGGTCCCTTTTACTCGCTGTCCTTTTTTTTCTCCTTTTTTAATCCCCTTTTGCAATCCCTTTTCCTTGGTCCCTTTTACTTTTTAATCCCCTTTTGCAATCCCTTTTCCTTGGTCCCTTTTCCTTGGTCCCTTTTACTTGCTGTCCTTTTTTTCTCCTTTTTTAATCCCCTTTTGCAATCCCTTTTCCTTGGTCCCTTTTTCTTGGACCCTTTTTTAATCCCTTTTCCCGGTCCCTTTTCGGTCCCTTTTCCTTGGTCCCTTTTACTTGCTGGCCTTTTTCTCTTTTTTTAATCCCCTCTTGCAATCCCTTTTCCTTGGTCCCTTTTCCTTGGACCCTTTTTTTAATCCCTTTTCCCGCTCCCTTTTCCTTGGTCCCTTTTCCTTGGTCCCTTTTCCTTTGGTAAACGTCTGATATTCGTGAACGATTGCAGGAGCATTGGAGATTTAAAAAGACACTACCCCGTACGCCACCCGGTACCTCTTTTCCTGTCGGCCACGGCAGGTAGCCGCTCTCCAGCCCGGCCGCCACGTTCGCCCTCTCTCGCGCCGGGGCGACGGTGCACGAGCTGCAAATCGGCAGCGTCGTGCGCTCGCTGAGCCCTCATGCACTCGCGAAAGCGCGAGCGATCTGTCGTCGAAGCCTGGCGGCGGCACTCTCCGGGCGGCAGCTCGCGCGGCGCCATCTTGCAGGCACTCGCCGCTCGTGAGATTGCTCCAGCACGGGCCGGGCCATCGGGCGCCGCGGCGTGGGGCTCACTGGCCTGTTTTGGCGTCGAGAGCGAGTTCGACATGCACGACCCCGAAGCGCTCCGCCTCTTCCGGCTTCCGCAACTCCGGCGGCGCTCCAAGGTGATCGAGATCGTGTGCAGCGACGACGTCGTGGTGGCGCTGACGCTATCGGGCGTGGCGTGCGCCTTCAAGGACGGGAGGCGGGTCGCTTTCCTCAACGTCACGCCCGACGAGATGGTCCGGTCCGTCCTCTTCAACCGGCGCTCCGCTTCCTTTGTCACCGTCTCCACCTACCGCGCGGACCACTTCTCCTCGCTGCACTGCCGATCGACGTTGGTCGAGTGGGTGCGGCGTGGCGAGCCGGAGGCGGGCCTGCCCATCTTCCAGCAGGAGGAGCTGCGCTGGCCCGGTTTCGTCGAGTTCGACGAGGTCTCTTGCCGCGCAGTCACCTTCTCGGCCGCCGACCGCACGTACGGCATCTGGGAGCTGGCCAACTTCTCGCTGCTATTCCGGCTGCGCGACCCGGAGATCGCGGAGGTCAAGGCGGCAGCGCGCAACGCGCTCCTCGTCGTGCACCGCCGAAAGGCGGACGCGATGCGCGTGCAAGTCCTGAGCATTGCAGACGGCACCTCGCTGCTCGGCTCGGAATCGCCCGTCATCAATCACCCCGGACTCTCAGCCTTTCGAACCCGTCACAGGCACCTCGCTGCACGACCTCGAGCATCCCCTCAGCGCCGCGCGCGTGTCCCGGATCGAGCCCTTCGGCGACCCTCCGCGACCCGTGCACGACGCGTCCACGACCCTTCCGAGACATGTCCCGTAGGATCGAGCTCTTCGACGACCGGCTGCTCGTGCAGCAAGAGGGAGGTGGCCCGACCCGTGCCGCGCCGTCCAGCTGTGAACAGCGTCTCTTCTCACCTGTTGCTGTGAACAGGTGGGCCGACCCGTACCGCGCCGTCTAGCTGTGAACAGCGTCTCTTCTCACTTGTTGCTGTGAACAGGACCGATCCGCATCACCGACGTGCGCACGCGCGCAACCTTCCAGGCGCGAGATTGAGATCTCCCGAGACTCGCCGAGACTCGCCGAGGACGCGCGCACGCACGCGCGCGGCCTTTTAGGTGGCGGCGGGGCAGCTGCAGGCGCCGTCATCGACGCTGCACCTCTACGAGAGGAACTTGTTCCTCGCGGTGAGCGGGCGGGCGCTCGCCGTCTTCAGCTTGCAGGGCGACCGGCTGCTCGGGATGGTGTGGGCAAATCTCGGGCGATCTCGGGTGATCTCGGGTGATCTCGCCAGGCGACCGGCTGCTCGGCATGGAGGATCACACGCTGTGGTGCGACGGCGAGAGCGCGATGTCCAACCTCTACGTCACCACGGCGCAGGACGTTGTGTTGTCGTATTGCGCGAGGCTCTTTCCTAGACCTAGACACCTCCTAGACACCTCCCAGACTTTGCTCGCGTACTGCGCGAGGCCAAACACCGACCACCGCGCCGGAGGGTGATCTCGGGTCACCTCGGGTCACCTCGGGTCACCTCGGGTCACCTCGGGTCACCTCGGGTCACCTCGGGCCATCTCGGGCCATCTCGGGTCATCTCGGGTCACCTCGGGTCACCTCGGGCCATCTCGGGCCATCTCGGGTCATCTCGGGTCACCTCGGGCCATCTCGGGTCATCTCGGGTCATCTCGGGTCACCTCGGGGATAGGCCAAACACCGACCGCCGCGCCGGAGGGACGATCAACGTGTCGAGCCTCCGCACGGGCGAGTGTGTCGCCAAGCTGGCTGCCGGCGCTCCACCACACCACCCACGGAGCTGAACCCTCACTGGACTCGACACTCCGGAGGTGTGGTACCAGGCGCGCCCCTCCCGGAGCTGGCCGACGTGACCGCCCTTTCCTTCTCCGAGGCGCGGAGCGAGCTGTACGTGGGGAGCCGCAAGGGCAGCCTGTTTGTCTGGTCCCTCTTTGGCGTGGCGGCGGGCGACTCGCGCGAGGCGAAGCCGGCGTGGCCGCTCGACGAGGGAGCGACGCCACACTCCCCGACGCCCTCCCCGCCGCACTCCCCGCCGACCTTTCCCTGACAACAAGGATGCGGTGAGCTGCCAGCTGCGCTGGGCGCGGCGGTGGGTGTGTTGTACAGTATATCGAGGGGCCCTCGAGCATTCGGCTTGTTCAAATTTTAAAGGCGTGGATCGCTATCGGGGTATCGCGTCGGTGGATCGTAAAGCCGTACGGGGCATGAGGCCATGTGACGAATCGTATGTATGTGTGTCTTTTGACGATCTTGCACTTTAAAACGCTGGTGCAGATGGGATTTTCTCTATAGAAGTCGGAGCCTTGCGTGGTCCAAGGAGAGGCAGCGTGCGGCTGGCGTGCGGCTCCGTGGACTCGGCCATCTCCCGCGGGTGAGAGGGCGAGAGGACGCATGCCCGCCCTCTGAGGCGGCCGTCCGAGTCAGGGAGGCAAACACACAACCATCCTCGCGGGTGTGGGCGGCCTTCTCGGCCCGCTATACTAACCCTTGAAGTCGGCCCTTCCTCGTGGTCGGCTGCGGAGGCCCAATAGCCCTAGCCGGAGGGGAGCTAAAAGGGCCCGGCTTTTTCGGCGCTAACCCTAGGGAAAATCGCTCCGGAATAGGGTTCCCGGCACCATCGGGCGGCGTCACACGGATGGAGGGAATCGGGTTTGCCATCGGCGGGCCGTGAGGGCGCTGAGAACTCAAGGCTGAGTTTTTGCTCCACTTTCGATGTGGCGGAGTATACGAAGGTTCTTTGTCTGCCAATTACCGAGCGCCGTCCCGTTCGCTTGGCGATGCATCGTAGCGATCTCGGGCTACCGGGGGCATTGACGCGTCCGCCTACCCTTCCCTAGAGCCCTCTCTCACCCCTCAGCAGGCGTCCGTGGCCCTTGCGCCTTGGGGTCAGACACATTCGGTGCAGCCTGTATCTAGTGAGTGACACAACTACACACACACACTATAGGCTAGATACCTGTCAGTGGAGAGACCACTTCACAGCTGTATGCCTTGCTCCTTTAGGTGCCCTTTGTATATCTGACTCTTCCGCATGAGACTGCCTGAGTACACTGTCTTGTTAATACAAAGTTAGAGTTGTTTGGTATTGCTAAAAATCTCTCTCTTGTTATTCTTTTGTGCTTTGGCGTCTTGTGTGGTGTGGGTTGTTCCCCCTTCGTTGTACCCCCGCCCAGAGATCCTTTGCCTATGATGCTTTTTGTGAGTGAGTGAGTATTCTTGATACGACCACACACACACACTGATGCTTTTTGTGTTCTCTCTGGGCCTTTGTGTATCGCGCGCCTTGCGGGGGGGGCGCGAAAAAGAGGAACCTCTTAGCGCCATCGCCACGGTGCTGCATGCAGCGCCGGGCGACGACGGCTTACCGCCTCCCGGTCCCCCTCGGCACACCTCCGCTGCTCAATGTTTGGCGACTCGAACCCGTGAAGCTTCCCCGGTGCGCGGGTTACCCCGCACACGGGTCACAAATACACATATGCGGGCGAGCGCCTGCCTGTCCTACGCGCAGCGCGGCCCGCTGTTCTCGCGGCTGCAGCCTGCTGTGCCGCCGGCCGAGGAGTGGGCGCGCCACGGCGGGGAGTTGGCCTCGGAGCTCTGCGGCGGCGCGGCGGCGACGGCGGC
>NW_005195177.1:40922-42574 GCF_000372725.1 Emiliania huxleyi CCMP1516
GGGGAGGTATGGGGAGGTACGGGGAGGTACGGGGAGGTATGGGGAGGTATGGGGAGGTACGGGGAGATCTGGGGAGATCTGGGGAGATAAAGGGAGATCCCGAGCGAGACGTGCTGGGGTTGTCGAGGGGCGGGGTCTCGAGGGCTGGGGGTGGAGGGTGGGGTTGGGGTTGAGAGTTGGGGGTGGACTGGGGCTTGAGGGGTGGGGGTGGAGGGGCGGGGCTTGAGGGGTGGGGCTTGAGGGGTGGGGCTTGAGGGGTGGGGCTTGAGGGGTGGGGGTTGAGCGGTGGGGGTTGGGGTCGGTCGCCTCGCAGCCACGTGGGGAGATATGGGGAGATACGGGGAGATACGGGGAGAAATGGGGAGAAATGGGGAGATATGGGGAGATATGGGGTCGGTCGCCTCGCAGCCACGCAGCAGCCGCTGCGACGCGAGAATGGAGAGGACACCGGCGGCGGCGCCGGCGCCGACGAGCTGCGGCGGGCTCCACGTGCTGCCGTCCGTGGGCGGCAGCTTGAGGCCCTCGATCAGCAGCGCCGCGCTCGCAGACGTCATCATCCCCGCCGCGAGCGCGTTCGCGCTCCCCAGCAAGTGCTCCGAGACGCCTGCAGAGAGAGAGAGAGAGAGGGAGAGGCGGCGGGCGTGAGCGGCGTGCGCCGCGAGGCGGAGCGGCCGGCGGCCAGCGCGCCTTTGACGAAGAGCATCGGCGCCGCGCCGAGGCCCGTCGAAAGCGCCGTGAGCCAGCCATACCACCACACCAGCCAATACGTGGGCCCGCTGTCCTCCGGCGTGCTGTACGCCCTGACGGCGGAGTACGCAGTGGCAGCGCCGATCACCAGGAGCAGCGCCACCTGCTTCGCCCAGAGCCCGCCGGACTTCTCGGTCTGCTGCGGAGCGGCCATCCGCCAAGCTGCCGCGGAGCTCACCCAATGCGCGTTGTATGAAAAGAAGAAAAAACTGCGCCGCGTGGCGTTAGGGGGATAGGGGGTGGGGCGACCGGTGGCTCTGCCGCCGCGGGGGAAGGTGGCCCCCCCACGCCCCAGCATCCCGCCTCCACCGGTTAGAGACAGACGTGATTTGTTATACCAAAAGGAGGGCTACCCGACGCCCTCTACCTAGGGGGACTCTCTCTTGAGGTGTGCTAGTCGCTGGTCGGACGGTTCCGGTACGCTGATATGGGCAGATTGAGCTCGAGTGAGAGCCGCGGTCGCGGTCGCGGCTCAGCTAGTTTTATCTTTTCTCTGCGAGGCGGGTTCATATAGAAAAACACAACCCCGGACCCAAGCAAGACGCACAAGCACAGACAGTCTAGAAGGGAGAGACAGCAACGACAGTCAGAAGCCAGCGCTGGGTACAAGGAAGGCGAATGCGATGACGGCCTCTAGTGTGAGCTCTAGCTAGCGCGCGCCGGCGGTTGTTCACGATGTCCGCTTCTTGTTTCTTATCAACCTATCTGTGAATACCTCAAAAGACGGCGCCCAGCCAGGGTGCCACATCACTCAAGGCATCAACACACAAGGGCACCAGATGGTTCAGGCAGCGCACCCACGCACGACCCCCCTGCCCATTCACACGCCCAGCCACCATCCTCATCGCGCCGCAATCGCAGGTCAAGAAGCCAGACTGCGACTTTCCGACCCCGAAATACATCGC
>NW_005195176.1:0-1199 GCF_000372725.1 Emiliania huxleyi CCMP1516
TCTTGTGTTGCTGTGTGCTGCACGCCCTGCGAGCGGGGCGGGGTGCGCACTGTCCCTCTGCTGTCCCTCTGTGTTCGTGTGCGTCGCCCATCTCTCACTGGAGATGACTGCTCTATCTATTTATTTATACTTGGCTTAGAAGACAAAAAAGAAACCAATTAACAAAAAATCGTGAAACGTGGGACCCCGTGTTGCATGTCACTGTCATCACTGTGTGATTTGGGCTCGGCAGCTTGTTAGCCCTCAGCCGAAGCTGGGGCCGGTCCCGTAGCCGAGAGAGCCCGCGCCGATGAGTTCGACGCGGTCGGGGGGGCCTGCGAAGAGGCCAGCGAGATGGCGATCGCTGTACTTCTCTTCACTGTGCGATTTCGAGAGATTTTTGAAGACCAACAAGAAATTCTTGCCATTTCGAGAGATTTGTGCATGCACATGTGCATGTGCATGTGCATGCACCAAACAACTCTACATGTACATGTAACACTCACACGTCATTTGGGGCCTGGAGCCCCTGCACAATAATGTTTATGGCGGTTGCCCTGTTCACGCGCGCGCGAGACGTGCAGACAGGGTTGCCAGGTGAGTGAGAGCGAATGGCGCGGTTCACGCCTCGCACAACAGAGAGAGAGATGCGCTCTGCATGGTGGGACATAAAAGAGAGCGAGTACTTGGGCGAGTAGGCCGTGCGTAGGCCGTCGTTTTGTTTTTGCGATTTCGGGGCCCGGGGTTGTGCGTTTACGTGAACGCGCACCGCCTCGCGCTCGGGATCTAAAATTCGGATCGCTCCTCATCGCAAACCCTGTCAGCAGTTCACCTACGGGTATGTTCGTAAGAGCTACATACACTGAAAAATCTTCTGCTGACAAGGGAGAGCAGTGTGAAGACGCTCTGTGTGAGGCGACCAGTCAGCCACCGGCACAGCATTGCCATTGGGTGCCTGCATGTCGCCGGGACTGCGGCGCTTGAGTGTCATCGCGTAGCGGCGCGGAGGCAGGCCGTGTGCGCCTTTTCGTACGAGGACCGCAATCGCAAGTTCGTCGGGGAAGGAGAAAACATCCAAGTGCCCCAAGTGCTCCAAAGCCGTTTGAACCCCGCCCAGGCTGCTCTAGGAGCCTCTCCCATTGCGGCCCGACTGGGGCCGAGTCCGCGGGGCTCGCACGGTGCACGGGCCGGCCGCGAGAGCACGTACGTGCGCGCGCCCG
>NW_005195175.1:0-1199 GCF_000372725.1 Emiliania huxleyi CCMP1516
TGCTCGAGCAGCCTCGCGCGGCTGGTGCTCGCCACAAAGCCGGTCAGCGCGCTGGGTCGCTTTTGCCCCGTCGGGCGGCGGCGAGGGCGGCCGCGGCCTCCACGGCCTCGCCCGCCACCGCCGCGTCTCCCGGTGGACGCCCCGCTGCCGCGAGCCGTCCTCTGGCTGTCGGCTGGGGCCGCTGCTCCCGGCGCTGCCGGTCCTCGGAGGATTACGCACGGCACCCGCCAGCGCCTAGCGACCGCCGCGGGAGCGCCGGTCAGCCCGGGCCGCTGCACTGGAGCGAAGGCCGAACCGGCTCCGAGGCTGAGCAGGAGGAGGACGGCGGCGGGAGGCATATGACACACAACAGGGGGCTGAGGCTCTCGCGCTGGAAGACCTTTCGCCGACATTTCTCGCGCGGCTTCTTTTTCTTTGAACTGCTGGGGCAAATTGTGAGTGCCATTACCCGTGGGTCGCCTTTTATTTCTTTTTCTTTGAAGCCTCCCTTGGGTCTTTTCTTTCTTTTTCTTTGAACAGGTCTTATCACTGCGCAGAGGCCCCCGGAGGAATGCTCACTCTCTCAATCAACCGCTCCACGCCACGCCGCTTGCGGCGGTAAAGAAAGAAAGGGGTGGTGTCGGAGGAAAGAAGGAAAGAAAGAACAGACAACAACCTCCAAGTGCTCCAACCCAAAAGAGGGATGGGAGGGATGAGAGGACGCCGGGGAACATTCTTTTATTGCGCGTTCCCTGGTCCCTCGCTTTGGCCTTTGCCACGTCGTCCCCTTATTGTGTATTGACGGCGATGTTCTCCACGTCGGGGGCAGGGGCGATTCGCTGCTGGCTGGCGGTGGCGACGGGCTCCGCCTGATTGATGCTCGACCTGCTTGGAGCGGAGCGGGCTACGGGGGCAGCGCGCGGCATATCGGGCTTGTGAAAAGAAAAAAATCGCCGCGGAGGATGGGAGATGAATAGATCAAACGGAACGCCAAGGTGGGAAACAAAAGAAAGAAAGAAAACAGACAACACCCAAAGGGAGGGATGGGAGGACGACGGCACGCCGCCAACACACACCACACAGGGATTTTAAGGAGAGGGGTGTGATGCGCTAGCCGTCGCCCACCCTCGGGCGTCCGCCTCTTCCTATCTCTCTTCGCAGTCTCTCGCCGATTCTCGCTGCAACCTTCATGCCACCTCCGCATCGCGTCGTCCCACTCT
>NW_005195174.1:0-1199 GCF_000372725.1 Emiliania huxleyi CCMP1516
AGAGGTGTCGGCGAGGTCGGCGGAGTCGTTGGTGGTGCCGTCGAGGGTGTCGGTGGGGACGACGGAGGCGGCGAGGTCGGGGGTGGTGAGGGAGGCGGAGTCGAGGGCGGCGGCGGCGAGGGCAGCGGCGGGGACGTCGGTGGTGGAGACGGAGGGGGAGGGGAAGGCGGTGGTGGGGATGGGGGAGGAGGCGAGGGGGGCGGCGGTGACGGGGGAGGTGGGCTGGGTGGCGGCGGCGACGGAGGTGGCGGGGAGGGCGGCGGAGGGCTGGGCGGTGGAGGGCTTGGCGGAGGCGGGGACGGCGGGGGTGGCGAGGGCGGAGGCGGGCTTGGGGGAGGGGGGCTTGGGGGCGGCGGAGAGGGTGGCGGAGGCGACGGCGGCGGCGGAGAGGGTGGAGGCGGCGAGGGCGGGGGCGGCGAAGGTGGTGGCGGCGAGGGAGGCAGCGGTGAGGGCGGCGGTGGCGACGGCGGCGGTGGCGAGGGCGGTGGCGGGGACGGCGGCGGAGGTGACGGTGGCGGTGGGCTCGGAGGCGGCAGAGACGGCGGCGGAGGCGAGGGCGGCGGCGGCGAGGGCGGCGGCGGCGACGGTGGCGGCGGCGAGGGGGGCGGTGGTGAAGGCGGAGGCGGCGACGGCGGCGGAGGCGAGGGCGGCGGCGGCGAGGGAGGCGGTGGGGACGGCGGTGGTGGAGACGGAGGTGGCGGGGAGGGCGGCGGCGGGCTCGGTGGCGGCGGGGACGGGGGAGGAGGAGAGGGCGGAGGCGGCGAAGGTGGCGGGGGACTTGGAGGCGGTGGCGAGGGAGGCGGCGGCGATGGCGGGGGTGGCGACGGAGGCGGCAAGCTGGGCGGTGGGGGCGAGGGCGGTGGGGGAGACGGAGGCGGCGGGGAGGGTGGCGGCGGAGACGGCGGAGGCGGGGAGGGCGGCGGCGGGCTGGGCGGTGGAGGCGAGGGTGGCGGCGGAGACGGAGGAGGCGGGGAGGGCGGCGGCGGCGAGGGAGGTGGTGGTGACGGTGGCGGTGGCGAGGGGGGCGGAGGGCTGGGCGGTGGTGGGCTGGGTGGCGGCGGCGACGGAGGTGGGGGTGAGGGGGGCGGCGACGAGGGTGGAGGCGGGCTGGGAGGCGGTGGCGAGGGCGGAGGACGCGACGGCGGCAGTGGAGATGGCGGCGGCGGACTCGGTGGCGGCGGAGACGGCGGCGGAGGCGA
>NW_005195173.1:0-1199 GCF_000372725.1 Emiliania huxleyi CCMP1516
TCCAGCCCTCGCGCCGCACAAGGCGGATGGCGGAGCCCCCGAGCGCGGCGTGCAGCCCGTCGGGAGCGAGGCAGAGGCGGTGGACCGCCGCCTTGCCCGCCTTGAAGGTGTGCACCAGCGAGCCCGACGACACGCTCCAGCAGCAGACCTGCTTGTCGGCTCCGCTCGAGTAGAGCGTGTCTGCGCCGTCAAAGGCGACGTCGAGCACCGCCTGGGTGTGGCCGCGCAGCTCGTGCGCGAGCTCGCCGCGCGCGGCGTCCCACAGCAGCACCGCGCCGCCGTCCGTCCCCACGGCCACCAGCGCGGCGGCGGCCGACTTGCCGTGCCACGCCACACAGGTCGAGCGCAGCGCGAGGTGGGAGGAGCGAGCGAGCTCCTGCCGCAGGGTGGAGGACCCGGTGTCCCACAGCTGCAGCCGGCCGTCGGGGGCCGCCTCGGCGAGCTGCTGCCCGTCCGGCGAGAAGGCGCGGAGAGACGACATGATGGCAGCGGCTCCGCAGCGAGAGGGTCGCAGGCGAGAGTGTACGCGTTCTCGCGCGTGTGTGAGGAACGTCGTAGTGCTGAAAGAATCTTACAACGAAACTCCCTCGCACAACACTGGGCACGTCTGTTTTCTTTCTTTCTTTCTTTACACTGGGCACGGCGAGGTGGCATGAAGGTTGCAGCGAGAATCGGCGAGAGACTGCGAAGAGAGATAGGAAGAGGCAGACTCCCTAGGGTGGGCGACGGATAGCGCACCACACACCTCTCCTTAAAATCCCCGTGTGGTGGCGGCGTGCCGTCCTCCCATCCCTCCCTTGGGTTGTCTGTTTTCTTTCTTTCTTTTTTACACTGGGCACGGGACTGGCGCGAAAGAATTTTACAATGCGCGGAAAAGAATTTTCCGGACAGAGAGCAGGAGTCCTCCCATCCCTCCCTTGGGTTCTCTGTTTTGTTTCTTTCTTTCTTTCAAACAACGACGAGAGTGGAATGTGGGAAGAACGCGAGGTGGCATGGAGGTCGCTGCGAGAATCGGCGAGAGACTGCGAGGAGAGATACAGTTTTAGGTAGTAGGAAGAGGCAGACGCCCAAGCGCCAAGGGTGGGCGACGGCTAGCACCACACCCAAAAAGAGTTTAAACAAGACAACTCTCTCTCACAGGACACAAACAAAAACTGGCGCGTGCTAGCACAGACAGGCTCGACACAGGTGCGAACTGG
>NW_005195172.1:0-1199 GCF_000372725.1 Emiliania huxleyi CCMP1516
GCCATCGCCGCAGACATGTCGGCGACAGAGCCAGGTCGCTCAGGCGATTTGATCTGCATGCACGGTGACCTTGCACGCGCCGCGGCGGGCGCGTGCAGCGCCAGCCCGGGGGCCAAGCCGCTCAGCGCAAGCAGCAGAGGCATGGCCGGTCGAACGATGTGCGAGAGATGCAGACCGTCGCGGAAGCGTCGTGTGGAAAAAAGAAAAACAACTCCGCGCGCCCCCGCCCTGGATGTGAGGTTACCAACTGCACTCCAAGTGGTACAAGTTTTTCGAAAATTTTCTTGTGTATGCACGACGGCCGGCAGAAGACTGGCATAGGACATGCAGCGACACCGCGCCCCTTCACCCTACCGCCCTGCTTCCGGTGCCCATGCCTCGATCTTCTTCGGTAGCAGCTGGTTCGACAGGTCCTCTCCGTGGCCTAGGCAGCCGTCCTCGCCCTTGCCCCAGGTGAAAACGGCGCCGTCGGCGGTGATGGCGATGCTTTGGCTGCTCCCAGCCGACACAGCGACGACGCGCTGGCCAGCAAAGGCCTCGACCTTCTTGGGCAGCAGCTGATGCTGCTCGTCGCCGTGGCCCAGCTTGCCATGGTATCCAAAGCCCCAGCTCCAGACGCTGACGTCGGCGGTGATGGCGAGGCTGTGGTATTCTCCAGCCGACACGGTGACAACGCGCAGCCCTGCAAAGGCCTCGACCTTCTTGGGCAGCAGCTCGTTCTGCTGCTCGCTGTGGCCCAGCCGGCCATAGCTTCCAACGCCCCAGCTCCAGACAGCGCCGTCGGCAGTGATGGCGAAGCTGTGATGGGCTCCAGCCGAGACTGCGACGATGCGCTGACCCGCGAAGGCCTCGACCTTCTTCGGCAGCAGCTGGCTCTGCTGGTCGCCGTGGCCTAGCCGGCCACCGTAGCCAACGCCCCAGCTCCAGACGGCGCCGTCGGCGGCAAGGGCAAGGCTGTGCTGCTCTCCAGCCGACAAGGCAACGATGCGCTGGCCAGCAAAGGTCTCGATCTTCTTGGGCAGCAGCTGGTCCTGCCGGTCGCCGTGGCCCAGCTGGGCGTAGCCTCCAAAGCCCCAGCTCCAGACGGCTCCGTCGGCGATGAGGGCGATGCTGTGGCTGGCTCCAGCCGACACAGCGACGACGCGCTGGCCAGCCAAGGCCTCGACCTTCTTCAGTAGCAGCTGGCGCTGCGTGTCGCA
>NW_005195171.1:0-8499 GCF_000372725.1 Emiliania huxleyi CCMP1516
GCCGCGGCGCGGCCTGGCGGCGGCGGAGGAGCAGGAGGAGGCGGTGGCGGCGGAGGAGGCGGCGGCGACGGCGGCGCCAGCGGCGAAGGATGCAGCGGCGGAGGAGGGGGCGGAGGCGGCGGAGGCGGCGGAGGCGGCGGAGGAGGCGGCGGCGGCGTCACCTCCGGCAAAGCGGCTGGCCAAGGCGGCTGTCGTGGCGCCGCCCGCCTCTCCTGCGGCGTCGCCGCGCCGTGTGGTGAGATTAGCCGAGAGGTAGCCGAGAGGTAGCCGAGAGGTGCCGAGAGGTAGCCGAGAGGTAGCCGAGAGGTGCCGAGAGGTGCCGAGATTAGCCGAGATTAGCCGAGATTAGCCGAGATTAGCCGAGATTAGCCGAGATTAGCCGAGATTAGCCGAGATTAGCCGGGATGCGTACAGCGTCGCGCCGTTGGTGGTGCCGAGCTGTGAAGGGCGTCTCTTCACAGCTCGGTGTGCGAGAGAGCAGGCGGCGACGCGCGCCTCGCCGCGGCTGAGCTCCTCGAGGCTGCCTGAGCGGGCAGAGCCAGCACCCCTCTCGCTGGCGCCGGTCCCGGAGGCGGCGGAGGCGGCGGAGGCGGCGGAGGCGGCGGAGGCGGCGGAGGCGGCGGAGGCGGCGGAGGCGGCGGAGGAGGCGGAGGAGGCGGAGGAGGCGGAGGAGGCGGAGGAGGAGTCGGTGGCGGTGGCGGCGGCGAGCGGAGGGAAGAAGCGGCGTCGCGGCGCGGTGCGCGCGCGCCTCTCGGCGCATCTCGGCGCATCTCGGCGCCTCTCGGCGCCTCTCGGCGCCTCTCGGCGCATCTCGGCGCATCTCGGCGCATCTCGGCGCATCTCGGAGGGCCGATCCTCGCGATCACTCTCTCCCCGCCCAGGCGCGCGCCGCGTCGTCGGCGGGCGACGCTGCGACGGAGGAGGGGGGGGCGGCGGCGCCAGAGTCGGCGGCGGAAGGCCCGAAGGAGGGCAAGACAGCCAAGGGCCCCGGGGGCAGCAAGGCCGCGGCCAAGCCCGCCGCCGCGGCCAAGCCCGCCGCCGCGGCCAAGCCCGCCGCCGCGGCCAAGCCCGCCGCCGCGGCCAAGCCCGCCGCCGCGGCCAAGCCCGCCGCCAAGGCGGCCGAGGCGGCGGCGGGCGAGGCGGCGGAGGAGAAGCGACTCAAGGCGCTCAAGGTGGTGCAGCTGCGCGCCGAGTGCGAGCGGCTCGGGCTTAGCAGCGGCGGACTCAAGGCGGAGCTCGTCGCTCGACTCCTCGCCGCGGCCTGAGCGTCCGCCCGTTCTCACTGGGAGAGGCCTAGCGGCAGCCGCATAGAAGTTAGAAGTGCGCGCGGCCGTGGGTACCGGTTGAGCACCGTGTGTTTCCCTCCCTCGCCCCCAGCGCCCATGCAAGAAGCAAGCCAATAAAACTTGGAGGTCGTCAACAGTACGGCTCTAAGTGAATCCCCTCGCTGCGTAAGAGGCTTCGAGGGCTAACTTGTAACGTCTGTGAGCGGCGATGCAGTCCGGCCGCGCCTGTGTGACTCGCGCCGCTCGAGAGCCCGCGCACACGATGTGACATGTGTGTGCGTCCGGGCGCTGCCGCTTGCTCAACGAAAGTTGCCCTGCGGCACATTATTGGTATAACCAGTGTCACTTACACCTCTCGCTATGCCTGTGGCACCTCGGTACATGTATTGGCACCGACGCAGAAACGCTCTCTACGCGAGAGTTCTCGTCTTCCGTACGCTGCGATGCTGCTTGGGCACCCGCCACGAGGTCGTGCCTGGGTCCTCGTGGGGGGTCCTCGTGGGGGTCCTCGTGGGGGGCCCGAGGGTCTTCTCACCTGATGGGGGGTCTCCGTAGAGGGTCTTCTCACCTGATGGGGGGTCTCCGTAGAGGGTCTTCTCACCTGATGGGGGGTCTCCGTAGAGGGTCTTCTCACCTGATGGGGGGTCTCCGTAGAGGGTCTTCTCACCTGATGGGGGGTCTCCGTAGAGGGTCTTCTCACCTGATGGGGGGTCTGGGGAGGCGGGGAGGGGGCGCAGGAGCCCGCCCCCCGCCCCAAGGCCTCGCAACGATTCAAGGCGCTTGCTGAGCGCTCCGCGCCGCTTTACCCACCGCCAAGTCGGGAATACCTCCTTCGAATGAGGGCCTCACGTAACGCAAGGAAGCCGCACCACGGCCGCCGCTGATGAGAGCGCTGCCTCTGCTGTGACAATGGCAGGCGCAGAGCTGTCGGCCTCGGCCACCGGAGGAAAGCGGAGGCGCCGGCCTTACTTTGTTTCGCGCCGCAAGAGGCGGCCCGACTACGCCGACGGCCGAGCCGGTGGCAGCGGAAGCGGAGCAGGCACCACGGAAAGAGAGCTGCGAGACCTCGAGGCGGCAGATCAGATCGCGGACCTCGAGGCGGCGCTACTGCCGCGTGGGCCCGTAGCGGCACATGGCTCCGAGGCAAAGCGCGATGAGGGCGGTATCGCTTTGCCAGCACCTTGCTCCGAGGCAAGGCGCGCTGAGGGCGGCATTGCTTCGCCGGCAGCAGCTTCTAAGCATGCGACGGGTTTCGGCAAACCATTCGCGAGTCTCGGGACCACCTTTTTTGGACGGAACGCGACATTTGAGCCGGCAGGGATGCCTCGCACCGCTCCCGCTGGGGCGCCCCTTGCTGTTGTCGAAGCGCAATCTGAGCTCATGCTTTTAGTGCCCCCTCCTATGCCGCCACGTGAGCCACGGGCAAGGGGCGCCGAGGTCCCGGCGTACCGGTCTGTCGGGCCTCTGCCAACCGGAGAGACGCAGCGCCGCTGCAACGACCTCGAGCTAATCCTGGTGGGGCAGAGCGTGCTCGTTGTGCTCCTTGCGCGCGCGTGGACCGACATGGGCCTCTTCTTCCACGCTCACGTGTTTGCTGATGCCGTGGGTACCTGCATCTTCCATCTGCACCACATCGCAGTCGTGCTCTGTCTCGGCACGCTCGTCAACCAGGTGGTGATCTCGAGACTTGCGCCGCCTGACCCAGGACTATCCCTCGCGCCCGCCACGGTGGGCATGTCGATGGGCGGCACCATCGCCCCCGCCGCGCTGCAGTGCAAGGATGAGAGCGAAGTGATGGGCGAGGCCTACGCGCCGCTCTATCTGGCGTTCGCGGTTGCGCTCTTCGCGTTGCTCGTCGAGTTGAAGCGGAGGCTTGCGACGACCCCAGCGTCATCCCTCACGCGGAGGTACATGATCGGCTTCACCGAGCTCGCCTCCAACTTCCTCGCCCTCTCCGCGGCCGCCACCCTCAACGCGACCACAAAGGCGAACATCGCTTTCAATGCCAAGGAGTACCTCGCCGCCGTTGTTGGCGGCGGCGTGCAGTCGCCGCGCCTCCCGGACCCCGTGCTCTGCCAGGCTCTGTGGGCGTTGGCGGCGTTCCTGATCCTGCCGAGCTTCCTGGCTGCTATAGCGCCGCTGCTTGCGTCGAGGCTGTCGATACTCAACTTTGCAATCAGGCTCTGCGCCTTCTACTCCGCCTTTCAAATTCTGAACGCCGTGCCGACAGCAATCGCCGAGGCGCAGCACACCACGGTCACCATCTCCAGCAGCGACGCACCGCTCGCGCACAAGGCCGCGCTGGCGCTAGGTATGGCGGCGCTGCTTGCGCTGACGCGATCACTTATGCTTTCAGGGCAGCGGGCCTCGCTCGAGGAAGTCTCGAAGGGCGCCAAGGACGGCCTCGATCGCGAGGAGATCGAGCAGGCTCGAGAGGCCTTCTTGGAGCATACGATGGGGCTGTCGCTCGGTTGGAGCTGGCACCCATTTGTCAAGGCGTGCTTCGTCGCCGCCTGCGAAGCTGTCTCGAGCCAGGGCGAGGCGGTGGAAACGGTGGGCGTCGTGCTTTACACCGTCGTTGCTACACTGCTGGTGTATCAGCTCTACTCTGCCCTCTGGAGAGCCGCGGCGGACCGCACATCGAAAACGGACAGCGCGGCAGACGCTGGCTTCACTGCCGGCGACGCTGCGGACGCGCACGTCGGCGATCATGGCGACGCGGGATGATACTAGACGGCGCTCTGAGTTCTGCGCGTCGCTCTCCGTCATTATTTTTGTGTCGTGTGTGCTGCTCCATTCGGCATATCTTGCTCGAGGAAGTGCCATCTATCGTACACGAAAACGCCGATCCCATGCCATCCATCTCCTGGAAAGCTCGTCAAAAAACACAATCCACCTTTGCGATGTCGACCACGCCCTCACACCTACCTGCCTGGTCGAAGCCGCAGAGGCGGAGACGTCCGTTGTCAGATGGCTCATCATAGTGCCGGACGCACGCGGCCAGTTCCACGCCCCAGCAATCATCAACTTTCGAACGGCACGGGGGCGACGTGGAGGGTGGAGGTGACGACGGGGATGGCGGCGGCTGCGACTCCTCTCTGTTGCAGTACCGCCACGTGAAGCTGTTGGCGCTACTAGAGAAGGTCTCGGCGTCCCTGCAGCTCGCCGAGACCACGCAATAGCCCGCGGAGATGGCTGTCGCCCCTGTACACTCGGAGGTGCAAGAGCAATCGTCCGGACGCGTCGGTGGGGCGGTCGGAGGTGGCAAGAGCGGCGGCGGCGGCGTGGGACGCACCGCAGCGGAGGGTGACCAGCCTCAGACGGTACGATGCATTGATATATGGGTCCTATTTTGGTGTGTGCACGCTATTTACTAACTTAGAGTTGTCTGAACCAGTGTGCAATCTTTACCGGTATGAGACTGGTATTTGGCGATATTTTGATTAGTTTTGGAGTGGTATGGTATAGTGGTATGCGAAAGTGGTATGCGGGGTTTTAAGTAGTTGTAGCGGCTGTCGGTGTGGTCCCGGGGGCGAAACCATGCAAAAGTGCGGGTATTACCCGGGTATACCCGGGTTTTTCCAGGTATACCCGCAAAATACCCGGTATTTTGCCGATTTTGCCGATTTTGCCACCAAGAAGGCACTCCGACTCGCTTTGATTTCCGTGAGGCAACTGGTATCCCGTACCACTTTTTGATTATAGTGCAGGCCTTGGGTTTGATTAGCCAAAAACTCCCATACCGGTAAAGATTGCACACTGGTCTGAACCCACCTCGGGGCGCACAAACATGGATGGAGAAATGACTATTGTTTTGTACGGCAACCACATCAGTCGTTGCTGTTGCATTCCATCGCGCACGGCGTTGGCCACCGCCCACCTCGACCGTGCGGGGGCCTTCGTGCGAACAACAATACACGGCCATAACGATTCATGTGTTGCGTTGTAGCTGCCTGGGCCCAAGCATCGGGGAGATCCGGTGAAATTCGCGCGGGGCGGCGGCCTGAGGACCTCTCCGCTGCGTGCGAGGACCTCTCCTGGCTGCATGACAGGGACCTCTCGCTCAACCTCACACTTCGCATTGTGTGTCCAGGACCTCTATAGAGAGGCGGGCAACGGAAGTCGCACCTCTCGGACGGTATGCCCCGTCACGGTTGGGCTCTTTAAGGCCGTCACACCGAAGGTCCACATTAACAAGAGGTCCTCAGCCTACAGGCGGACTGAGCAAAAGGTCCTCAGACGAAGGTCCTCACGAAAGAGGTCCTCAGCACGAGTCAGAGACGGTCTCAAGCAAGTGTAGTCTGTGGCTGTCGGACTGACTGAGGCTGCTATGTGGCAGCGCTATAGGCCGCTGCACGCGCGGTGGGACGCAGCGGAGGGTGACCGGCCTCAGCGTGACGCACCCAAACAGAGTAACCCTCAAACACTCGGGATGTGGACGGTACGTGGTAAGATGTGATATGTGGGTGGTATTTTGGTTGCATGGAATGTGCGTATTCACACCTGCTGCCTGCGGCATTTCTTTTTTGAGAGCGCCTTCGTTGTTAATAGTACAAACCCAATGGTCCCTTTCAAGCGGTCCTTCGTTGCAGTCGCGCACACGCACCCGCCATGCCGCACCGCGCGCCCGCCCACCGCCCCGCCCAGGCGGGAAAGAGATGTCAGATGAGGAGATGGGACAGCAAAGGAGGAGCACGAGCACGTATGGGAGGGTTCAGTTGTGCGCCACGCTGCCCGGCGTCTCTCACTTTCCGGGACAGCCCCGCCCTTTTGAGGCAGGAGAGTGACGGCTACCCCGTACGCACCTGTCGCTCTACCCCGACGCCTTTCTCCCTTTCCCCCGCCCTCCAGGCCGCCTCCTTCGCCAACGAGGCCCGCAACCAGGTGCAACCTCCCGAGATCTCCCGAGATCTCCCGAGATCTCCCGAGATCTCCCGCAATCAGGCCCGCAGCCAGGTGCCGCTCTCCCACGCCGCACTTGGCCTTTGAATGCCGTGGGCTGAGGCGTG
This sequence comes from Emiliania huxleyi CCMP1516, assembly GCF_000372725.1. Classification (NCBI taxonomy): domain Eukaryota; phylum Haptophyta; order Isochrysidales; family Noelaerhabdaceae; genus Emiliania; species Emiliania huxleyi. Next base: position 6,296 of record NW_005195171.1, read on the forward strand.
GCCCGCCTACCGTTTGGTAGACGAGTCTACCGCGGTCCACCAAGTCTACCGGTAGACCGGTGACCTATGTTGGGGGTACGGTCTACCAGTAGACTGCGGTAGATTCGTCTACCAAACGGTCTACGGGCTACCCGGTCTGCCGGTCCGGCGCCACCCCTCAGGCCCTGGGGCTCCTGCCCGTGACTTTGTGTGGTGGAGATGCGAGGCCTGCCGTGACCTAGCCCCACCACGTTGTGCGTACCTCACCTTAGGTGCCGGCGCGCTGGCTGGGGTACTTTCAGCAGCGCGCGAGAGAGGAGGCAGCAGAGCTTGCGCGGCGGCGCGGCCCGCCTGCGGACCCTGAGGTGCTGCAGGCGGCACTGGACGCGGTGGCGAGTTAGCTGAGTTTGGATTTCGAGTCGATTTCTTTATGTGTCGCGGCCTGTTGAGGACGAGATTCGTTTCCCGAATTCTCTTATCCCCTTGAGCAGCGTTCCCCGCGTAGTATCCTCCTTACACGTTACACCCGCCGCGCACGCTCAACGTGCACTGGGACTCTCGCGGAGCGGTGAGGGTGGACTTTCATCTTCAAGTTTTGACTTTTGTGGGGGCCATCCGGCTTACACGTTTTATCTGCGTTCTCCAGGTGCCTTTCGCGTTTCGGTGTACGCGATCGTGCATCTCGACTCTCTCATGTCTCAATCAAAATATCAAAATATATCTCACCAAAGTTAAAGCGGATTGGAAGTCACGTTGGACGTTCGTGGACGTTGTAGCTGCATGGCATGTCAGCGGTGCCACGGTATGAAATCGGCATTCATCGCCAGGCACGAAGGAGCACACGCTCGCTCGGCGAACGAATAAAGTTCTGTGGGACTGCAACTTTCAGCACTCACCGCTTGTTCTTTGGCGGGTTGAGCTTATTCTCCTGCTTTTCGAGCATCGAGTCGAAAGTGCGCGCCTGAGAGCCGCGACGACGCAGTTCAGCGGTCGATGGCAGGGCTTTGTCAGATCTCTGGGCAGCCATTGCACCGAGACCATGCCGTCGCGGTCATAGTCGGCAAGATCGAACCAGTCGTTGACGTCCTTGAGCCGTTTGAGGCCAAGCCGCTCCTTGAACTCGGGGCCGTGCGCCTTGATCGCAGTCTTCATGTCGCGCTTCGACACCTGTCCTTGATGCCTTGAAAGTCACAGCAGTGTCTCTGATGGGGCGTGTCTGGTGCTGTGACAGACAGACCTTGCCATCACCATTCTTGTCGATCGTTGACCAGATAAGTTCAACGGACTGCTTCCGATTCAGCGCCATCGGCGGAACGGGCGGGGGCGCCGTTGGGGCCGCGTCCAATACCTGAGACCCCTCCGGAATCGGGGCAGATGGCGCCGGCCCGGACGGCGCCGGCGGGATGTAGTCGGCTGCTGGAGCAACCGCCGCCGCCTGAGCAGGGAAGGAGGGAGAGTCGCCAGCGTGAGGGCTAATGCATTGCATAGCTGCCGAACACCCTGCCGGGCTTGCTCGCGTAAGGCTAAGGAAGATCGCGCCTGCCCCTCCTCAATCCTGGAATACGACCCGCCTAAGGCCAGGGAGCGGGGGGTGGGGCGGTGTCGGGTGCATGGCCATGGGGTGCTGCAGATGCAGATGCAAAAGGTGAGATGAAGTCTGGGAAAACGCCTGTGTCCTGTATTCTAAAATGTAAAAAAGAAAGGAAGGGAACACACGGTTCGAAAGTGGAGTGGCGGGTGGGGCTCTGGCGTCACAACGGAGAACGGACCGAAAGGCTCGCTCCATCTCGTATCTGACACCCTATCTGGTGGAGTCTGGAGAGCGGCTCGGTTGCGGTCACGCTCACGTCCACAAGACCGGACGCGCGTCACGGCGGGCTGGCGGGCCGCATCGCCTTGGTGCGGTCGGGCTGCCAGATCGGCAGGACGAGCGTGTCGCGCGCCGCCACCACTTGCTCCGGAGGCAGCTCCGCCTCGGCGGCGGCGGCGGCGGCGATGGCGCGCATCATGCCGACGGCGTCGGGCGGGTAGCGCTGCGAGAAGTGCGTGAGCAGCAGAGCGCGCGCGCCTGGCGGAGGTGCAGCCGAGACACAGTCGAGGAAGGAGGGGGGGGGGGGGGGGCGGAAGCCCCCCCCAGGTGCACCCAAAATGGGGCGAGACCCACCCAGGCGCACCCAAAATGCAGCGAACTATGCTGCCAAAATGCACCCCGGGAGGAGCGCGCG
>NW_005195171.1:8938-14553 GCF_000372725.1 Emiliania huxleyi CCMP1516
GATTCGTCAATCATCAACTAGGGAGTTGTTAACTTTCATACGCGTTCGTCGCCTCGTGCACCAGCGATTAATTCGTCAATTATGAACGAGCCCCCCCCCCCCCCCCTCCCCTCTAGTTGTTGATTACGCGTTGGTCGCTAGCTACTTGCAGGTACGCGTCGCTCGCCTCGTGCACCAGCAAGTCGCACCCGGCGGCGATGCCCGAGCAAGGCGAGGCGTCGCAGCAGTCGCCGAGCACCGCAATCTTGCGTCCGCGCCGCGTGCCGCCGACCGCGTCGGAGCCTCGGATCACCGCGCCGTCGGGAAGGACGAGCTCCTCCTCAGAGCCGAGTGCCGCAACCTTCTTCAGCACCGATCGCGGGTCGCGCACGCCCCACTCGTCCGCCAGCGCCTGATTCACAGCAGCAGGTGTGAAGAGACGCCGCTCACACCATCATCACGGACCCCCCCTTCGTCCGACAGCGCCTGTCTGTTGCGCTGCAGCAGCGGCAGCACCAGCTCCGGCTTGAGGCGGCCCCGCTTGGACGCCTGGTGGTCCACACAGCTGCAGGTGTGGAGAGGCGCCGTTCACAGCTCCGGCTTGAGCCCCCCCCCCCTGCACGCTTCCTCAACGACGTAGCCGACGGTCGGGACGGGTGCAATCTCCCCCTATCTCGAGCAAATCTCCCCATATCTCCGCGCCTCCTCAACGACGTAGCCGACTGTCGGGACGGTATGGCGCACCGGCGCCGCGCGCACGGTGACCGAGCCACTCTCGCCAAATGCGGCCGTCAGTAGCTCCCAGCACCCGTCTGGGCCCGGGCGCAAGTCCAAACCACCGGGCTGCTCGCCGGCGTCGGAGCTGCGGACGTCGCCCGGCGCGACGGCGAGCGGCGGCGGCGGCGGCCGCGAGGAGTGCAGGTTCGGTATGTCGTGCAGCTCATGCACCTAGTGTGGGGAGATGTGGGGAGACATGCTCGAGAGATGGGGAGAGATGCTCGAGATATGGGGAGATTGCACCACGAAGCGCGGAAGCATCTTGGCGAAGATATGGGGAGATATGGGGAGACATGCTCGAGAGATGGGGAGAGATGCTCGAGATATGGGGAGATTGCACCACGAAGCGCGGAAGCATCTTCGTGCCGCTGAAGCGAAGAGTCACGCGCAGAAAGGCGCGCAGCCCCGCCTGAGGGACATGTCTCGGACATGTCTCGGGCATGCCTCGGACATGCCTCGGGCATGCCTCGGACATGTCATGGACGTCTCGGCTGCGTCTCGCCGGCCCGTAGATGTCCATCGGAGGCGGGTAATCTCGGGTCATCTCGGGTCATCTCGGGTCATCTCGGGTAATCTCGGGTAATCTCGGGTAATCTCGGGTTATCTCGCCGGCCCGTAGATGTCCATCGGGGGCGCGTCGCGGTCGCGGCCACGCGCGATCAGGCAGAGGAGGCCGGGGAGGCCGAAGCAGTGGTCTCCGTGCGCGTGCGTGACAAAGATGCGGTCGATGCGCCTAATTAATGCGTAATTAAGACTTAATTAATAGTTGATCAGGCGCGTGCGTGACAAAGAAGCGGTCGATGCGCCTAATTAATGCGTAATTAAGACTTAATTAAGAGTTGATCAGGCGCGTGCGTGACAAAGAAGCGGTCGATGCGCCCGGGCGCCACGAAGCACCGCTGCAGCTGCACCTGCGTCCCTTCGCCGACGTCGAAAAGCCAGTACGAGTTGAGCAGCCTGGGAGACAAGGAAGAACGACTGGCGTGAGACTAGCGGCGCCTCGCGACGTGAGACTGGCGTGAGACTGGCGTGAGACTAGCGTGAGACTGGCCTCGCATCGTGTTGTCTCAGCGGCTCTGTGTGTGTGTGTGTGCGTCTAGCGTGAGACTGGCCTCGGCATCGTGTTGTCTCAGCGGCTCTGTGTGTGTGTGTGTGTGTGTGTGTGTGTGTGTCTAGCGTGAGACTGGCCTCGGCATCGTGTTGTCTCAGCGGCTCTGTGTGTGTGTGTGTGTGTGTGTGTGTGTGTGTGTGTGTGTCTAGCGTGAGCCTGGCCTCGCATCGTGTTGTCTCAGCGGCTCTGTGTGTGTGTGTGTGCGTCTAGCGTGAGACTGGCCTCGGCATCGTGTGTGTCTCTAGCGGCGTCCGCCTCAACGCAGTGTGTGTATCTCGGCATCTGAGTGTGTGTATCTGGCGTGAGACGCGTGGCCTGCTCTGTCTGTGTGTCTCTAGCGACGTCCTCAGGTGGCGAGATCATATCTCCCCACATCTCCCCATATCTCCCCATATCTCCCCATATCTCCCGTCCTTTGGCGCCTCAACGCGAGGGACGACGCGGAGCGAGTGGGAGACGGGTGCAATCTCCCCAGATCTCGAGCATATCTCCCCAGATCTCCGCGCCTCAACGCGAGCGACGAGGCGGAGCGAGTGTCTAGGAAGTGTCTAGGAAGTGTCTAGGAAGTGTCTAGGAAGTGTCAAGTCCGCCTCAACGCGAGCGACGAGGCGGAGCGAGTGGGGGACGGGTTGCACGCGCCGCTCCCCAGCACCACCACCTCCATGTCCGCGCCCGTGCCTGCGTTCCCGCCGCCCGCGCCACCGCCCGCGTCAACGCCGCCGCCGCCGCCGCCGCCGCCGCTGACTGGAGCCGCGTCGGCTGCAGCCTGCGCTTCTCTGCTGCCACCGCTGGCGGTGAGTGGAGCGAGGCCGTGAGAGGACGGCGCCGCGGCACCGCCCTGTAGCGTGCGGCGGCGCGGCGGCGCGGCGGCGGCAGCGGAGCTGTCATGCGGCTGCGTGGCGGAGGAGGAGGAGGCAGCAGAGCCGGAGGCGGCGGCAGAGGCGGCGGCGGCGGCAGGCTTGGCGGCGTATTCTTGCAGGCGCGCCGCAAGCTCCGCCTTGGTGCCGCTCACGCGGAGAGAGCGACTCGCGCACGCCGCCCGCAGCTCCTCGCGGCTCAGCCGCCGCACAAGCTCCGCCGCGCCAGCACCACGCAGCGACGAGTCATGCAGCGACGTTTCGGGCAGCGCGGCGATCGGGCGAGCGGCGCGGCTGCAGCACGCGAGCTGGCGCGTCGGCGCGAGCGGTGTAGACCAGCCGAGCGCGCCAGCGACGGCGGCGGCTAGCATATGCTACAGAAGCAGCAGTGGACGACGCGAGGGGGGGAGCTGATCAAGGCTCGCAAAAAAGAATCTTGCGACGCAACTCCCTCGCACAACGCGCAAAAAATCCCTGTGTGGTGGCGGCGTGCCGTCCTCCCATCCCTCCCTTGGGTTGTCTGTTTTCTTTCTTTCTTTCTTTTAACGCGCAAAAAAGACAATGAACGCGGTTCACAAAAAAGGATGATGCCACAAGAAATACTCACTCACTCACACACGGTGCGGTGTGGGTGTGTGCGTCTGAGCCCATGGCGGATCGAGTCTCACGCAGAGCGCACAAGAGGCTGACCGGCTCGGGCACCTCGTCCCGAATCGCTCGCGCGGGCATCTTGGCGTTGTGCTTAGCGCTGTGGAGCGCGACCGGTAGCCTCTGACCATCGTGTGGCGTGTCATTCTCGGTGACTCGCGCGACAGGATGGACCAATGAACTTTGACGCGGCGCTGAGGCGACGCGTTGCGGGCTGAGGGAGGGTGTAGAGGATGTAGAGTGTAGAGCGCTGTAGAGTTGTAGAGATGTAGAGCGCTCTGGAGTGCTGTAGAGCTGTAGAGCTCTACATCCGCCGCGGGACGAAGCGGGTGCGTTGTAGAGCGATGTAGAGCGCGATTTTGTTGTAGAGTTTGTTGTAGAGGCTCTACAGCCAAACCGCCGGGAAGGCAGTGACTCAAAGAGGTCGAGTCGCACTAATGGGGTGTCTCTGAGCTTACTGGAGCTCTGATGGACGGCCCTGACTATCCCTGACACACAGAGAGTCACTCTGACAGCACACAACGCCCTATAACTGCGTCATGACCAGCCTGCCATGCGTCGCCGGTGCCGCATTCATCGCAGTGCTTCTTTAGCAGGCGGTGGACTGTCGGCGGCGAGGACGGTCGCATTTGCGCGAGGCGAGACGAGCATTCAGACGCGTTGCATGCGCCATGCCTCGCGCCAGCGCGTGCGGGAGCTCCGTGGCTGAGCGTTGAGTCCAGGCGAGTTGCGCTGGCCACTATCGCTACACCTAGCCGAGCTGACGCGCCGAGGCGCCGGCCAGTCGCAGCCGTGAGGCATGCCACAGCAGCAGAGGCACCTCCCACCCATTGGGCGGGCAGACAGAAGGCCAGGGCAGCACTGGCAAGCGCAACGCGCCTCATGTCGGAGAGCGACCGTGCCTCGTTCGCCGCTTATGATTATGTAGAGTTTGTTGTAGAGATTTCACGTTGTAGAGCGCCTCTACATCGCTCTACAACGCACGCGCTTCGTCTCGCGGCGGATGTAGAGCTCTACAGCTCTACAGCGCTCTACAGCTCTACAGCTCTACAGCGCTCTACACTCTACATCCTCTACACCCTCCCTCAGGTTGCGGGCATAAGAGCAGAAAGGGCTGTCTTTATTTACGCCCCGCGCCTAACCTCTATATCTCGGCCTTCGTCAGAATGATGTCTCTGGACGTACCAATGGGATCCTGCACAACTTGAGCAGCGCGAGCTGCAACGCAGCCCATGCCACTTCATCCGAACGGCCAGTACTATTGGCAGCCAGCTGCGCGTCGCAGCGTGAACGTAGCTCTGTTCCTTCATGAGGAGTGACGCACGCCCAGTGAAGCCCGTCGCTTCCGTCCGGCATCTCCGCCCGGCGCGGCCATGACAGTGCGTGAACGTCATGAAAATGCAGGTGAGCCGTACTTGCGGACCCCGCACGCGTAGACAATGCCTGTCTGGCCTCGGCAAAGCGGCGCGCGATCTCGTGATTGATCTCGTCGAGCCTCGGGAGCAGTACTGCGTGGGGGCCCTTCGTGTACGAGACAAACACGTTGCGCACCACCACATCTGCAATCGCATACGTGCGTGCGATGCGCATGATTTCGTCCAGAAGCCATGCAAAGCGCGTGCCGAAGGTCTGAATAGCTGTGGCGCCGCTCTGGGCAGAGAAGACAAGGTCCCAGACGCCGACTCCAAAAATCAGCGCGAGACGCCTCTCATGACTGTCGGAGCGCACCGCCTGCCGCAACTGCATCGAGACGTCCGAAAGATTCGTGGCGAGGCGATCCATTCGTGTGCTATCTGTGTAGAGCCCGCCCACGAATATTCCTTGTATGGACGAAAGGTTGTACTCGGACCGATCAAGGATGCGCTGCTTCGGGGCACCCTTCTGCATGCGCCACGTTGGCTTGTTGCGCCCGTGGTCAAGCCAACGCATGAACTCGAACATCAGCATCTGCGTCTGAGAGTCGCCGACGAAGAGCACGTCAACGGTACCTCGCGACCGGCGCAGGCACGCAGCAAAGGGACCGTTGTCCGCCTCGTGCCGTTCTGCATGCAGCACAGGAAGCGGTGTTGCATCGTGTGCGCAGAGCACATACTTCGGGTGCTCGCAGCCGTCACGCTCTTTACACCATTGGCCTGTCATGTATGGCAGACATGCGCCGCTGTGGGCGAGCGACGAGTTGGCGTCGCACGCCAGCGCGGCGTACGGACGCCAATTCATTGATCCCGTCTTAGGTTATCGTACGG
>NW_005195170.1:0-1199 GCF_000372725.1 Emiliania huxleyi CCMP1516
GCGCCGTCACCAGCAAGCAGTTTCCCCGCACCGTCAAGAATGGCCTCGGCAAGCCCCTGTTCTCGTACGGCCGCAAGCTGCTCGAGAAGGCGCACCGCGAGTACCACGGAGGCGACAAGCGCGAGGCCAACGCCGCCGAGCGCCACCAGCCGCGCGACGACCGCGGCTCCGACGAGGACCCCATCGCCGCCGTCGACGACGGCGCCGTCTTCGGCGACGGCTACGTCGGGCGCCGCGAGGTCGCCGCCGCTGAGGTCGCCAAGGGGGGGGTCTCAGAGACCGTGCCTCTCGGCGCGAGTGCCACCCTGGACGCGCAGCGCGAAGGTGGTTGGCTCGGCTCCTCGGTGCCACCGCCGAACGTCGAGCGCGACGTCACCGACGGCGACATGCAGGTCGGGCCCGCACCAGTCTACCGCCTCGACCTCGGAGACGTTCAGAGCAACCTCGGCCTTGCATGCGTCCTCGCCTGGCCTGCTGCCACCGCAGTCGCTATCGTCGCGACGTTCATTGCGCTTCTCGCGCTCGGGGGCGGCCGTTTCGGTGTCGACGTCATGGGGGTTCCAAGCGGCAGTGACGATTGAGAGAATGCGTCGTGTTCGCGTCTGGTGTCTAGTAACTCCGTACAAAGAGTAAGTATAGAGGCTGGGGGCGTTCCGCCGCTAGGGGAAACCCGAAGCGCAATCCAGAGCCAACCCTCGGAGACCCGTTTTTACTGCAGGAGCCCACAAACGTCAGGATTGACTGGCGTTTGCTGGGGATATTTCCTCTGTGGCCGCTGCTTCGGGCTACGTGACGGTGTGTGGTGTGCAGCACACGACACTCGTGACAGTCACAGGAGCCCCCATGCGTGTCGCAACGACCCACAGTGCTGACCTGTTTAACTGTGGCATAACTCTTCTCGAGTATCTCGGCCGACGGCGTCAGGATCTGACTGGACTGACTCCCCCCTTTTGCGATACAATAATGGTACCAGTCGTCGCCCTCCCCTTCGTCAGGGCCACCTACGTGCCCGTCCCCGCCTACGGCATGTGCGGGGCGCCGCTGCCGCCGCCGCCGCCGCCGCCGCCGCCGCCGCTGCCGCTGCTACCGCTGCCGCCGCCCGCCGCGGGCGTCGGCGTGAGGAAGGCGGGAGCGGATCGACTGGTGGGGAAGTCGGTCAAGGCGCCGTGGACGCGCCAGGAGGACATTATGATCCGCGA
>NW_005195169.1:0-1199 GCF_000372725.1 Emiliania huxleyi CCMP1516
GGCGTCCGCAGGTGAAAGCGGTTTACCAGATTACCACGCACATTATCAAGTCGCGGTTCCCTGCCCTCTCCCGCCACGCGCTCCGTCCGAGCCCTCTCCCCTCTTGCACAAGAGGAATTTTGACAATTGATCAGATGGTGAGGGAAAGGCACAATCAGAACGATGGGCTTGCCCATCCCGGAGTGGTTCGATCCCACACTAACCCGAGACGGTGACGGGAAGCGTCTCTGCGGTCTCAGGCCCAGTGAGGTAGTGCGCGGGCTAACCCGGATCCTGCTGAACAAGCTCTTCTTGTAGCTCGATCGGTCACACCGCGTCACCGCCATCGCCGTCGGGGAGAGGGGGGACGACACTGCTTCGGCAGCGTGCACCTCGATCCTGTACCGTGTTTGTTATGACCCCCCCAAATGAACACTCCAGTGAGGGAGGGCGAGACGATCGAGGGGTCCCGTACCACGCGGAATCGACCCTATCCCGTGCTCAAGTGCTCAAGTCGCGGGGCTTTAGGAAGACTGACTGGACGATTGAAGAGAGAAGATCGATTGTCGAGTCTGTCTTTTATGCGAATGCGTCGTGATCGTCCATGACCATGTGAGAGTCGTCCTGCTGAGACCTGAGTGTTGTTGTGTTGACTGTTGTCTGTTGACAAAAGTCAAAACTCATACACTCCACTTCTTTTCCTTCGCGGCAACGCGATGGCGGCAAGGCCTCTCTGCGCGCCCGCCCTCGCCACGCCGAAGACCAACCGACGTCGGACCGCGGTGAGACCACGCCGCCCCCCGCGCCCGCCCGCGCCCGCAGCGTGAACACATACGCGCGTCCCTCACCACACGGAAACATACGCGCCAGCCGCGAAGCAGCCTCACATGCAGCGCCGACCGCATGCTCGCGCCCTGGGCCGCCGACGACCCGGTCGGGCGGGCTGCGCGGCCGCCGTACACCATCAGGCAGGCGCGCGACCACCCGCAGCACGCCGCAGCCCACCGCGCAGCCCTGCCAGCCAAAGCTGCGCCTCCCAGCTGCACAAACAGGCGCACAGCAGAGCACAGCGCACAGCACACGCCGGCGCGCGCGCAGCACACGCAGACGCACGCGCGATTCCAACACGCACACGCGCACAGCACGCGCGCATCGCACGCCAGCGCAGCGCCGCACACAGAGCACACTTGCCCACATCAGCAGCAGCCAGCCTGCCACAA
>NW_005195167.1:0-1198 GCF_000372725.1 Emiliania huxleyi CCMP1516
AGGACAACCCGGACGTTGGATGGCGGGACCTGTTTCGGCAGCGTGTGGAGCCGACGCTGCGGTTCAAGCGCATTGTCGTAGGCGCATTGCACGCTGGGGGGGGGGGCAATCTTTCCGATGTCACGCTCCGAGCCTCGCGCGCTAGGCGGGCGTGGAATCAGAACAACAACCTCAGCTGGACGAGTTTTAGCAGCGTGGTGCGATCCGTCATCGACGAGGACCCCTGCCGTCTGCGAGTGGACTGCAGGCACATAGATCTACAATGATGCACATGTGCATGTGCATGCCGAGAATATGCTACAGAGCAAGCATAACATTATCGGGACTTTCTGCGTCTCACGAAGAGTGCGCGAGGTTGCAAAGTACCCTCACATGTACATGTCAATCGCGCAAACACACCCCCAATGAAGGCGTTGCACTCTTTAACATGGCATATTTGTTGTATTTACGTCAATCGATTCTTGAGAGCCCGCGCGCTCTCTGTTTTCGTGTGTGTGATCAAGTGTTTGTCATACAGAGTCCGAGCTCTTCGTGTTCGTTCTACGTAAGTAGAATGCCGGGAGCGATGCTAATAACTAGAGCCGTAAAGCCGTAAGCCGTAGAGTATATGGGCTAGTGCCATTTCACTCTGACACGCTAATCTTGAAAACGTCTCCAACGGAGCTCCGTGTTGCTTCCAGCGCCCTCCCCCGCGCTCCCTGCGGCCATGGCCGATGCTCCTAGAAAGAGAGGTCATCTGGCTACCGCGAGAGCGACCCAACTCGTCGACATCGTCCGATGATGGTGCCGCAAAGTCAGCCTTCGGAGGCTATCGTGGGGTCGAGCCGGCAGTAGCCGTGACATGTGGTTCCACCACCCCTCGTAGGCTTTGCCTCTGACCGCCACCGTTCCCAGGCTGCCTAATTGGATGGAAAGGAAGGCTCGGCGAGCGTATAGAAGCGTGCTCGACCTCGTCGTGGCAACCTGTACGGCAGCGCTGGTAGGCGCGATGAGCGTCGTGCCACCTGACCCGAGACGGGTCGCAGGCGTCGTACCGAGCGCGTCGAGACCGTGTCCTGATGTGATCTGCACGGGTGAGTCACGTCGGCGTCAAAGGAGCGACGTGCGACCTGTCAGAGCTTGATCTCCAATCTCAGCGGCGTCGAGTCGTCTCCGGCGGCGACAATTTTGTCCCTCCCCAGGACGCACAGAGGCAGCT
>NW_005195166.1:0-1198 GCF_000372725.1 Emiliania huxleyi CCMP1516
CGGGAATGGGCACGAGGTGGTTTGAGCGCGTGCTGCCGTGCCTATTTGAATCTCCGGTGCAGGTCTTCGCGCGCGAGAAGCACAGCGGATGCACCATCCGATCTGCATCCGACCCGAACATTTCGTCCAAGCTCCTCCACCCGCGGTGTCGATCCAGTTGCATCCACGCTGTGATAGCTCGGCATCCGATGACGTTGAAGCGGCGCGATCGGCACTCGATGCTGGTGTGGGAAGCGTACTATGGGGCGTGGATGCAAATGCGGCACGCCAATGTGAGGTTCTTCCGCTTCGAGGATCTCATCAGTCGCGGCTGCACTGCGACACGCTCAGACCCCGTAATCGCACGACGATACAAAACCTTTCGTTCCGACGTGGCGCCCTCCAACGAGGGCGTGTGGAGGTTCTGGAATTACAGCAGCTATGCCGTCAGATGATGCATGCTCGTGTGTGTACGCGTCGGCGTGCGCGGGCCTTTCGGCCGAGAATAAGTTACTCATGCGCATGCGCGTGCGCATCCCGCCATGCACTGGACCCCGAAATCAGCAGGTGTGTCGAGGGGAGAGCGTGTGTGAATCTCTGTGGAACTAATTGATCCTAACGGGAGATGAGACGTGTGGTTTTGGGGGCGCCTCATATCGACACTGGCGTGAACAGCGGGTCTAGCCTTTTATGGGGTGAGAGCTTACGCCAGTGACCATAAAAACCGTCCCCGGAACCCCCCAGAGAGATCAGCCGTGAAGGGTGAAGCCTGAGCCCTGGCCTCGACACCTCGACACCAAACCTCGACACCGACTCGACACCTCGACAACCCATGCCAACTCGACAAACTCGACACCCCTCGACACCCCTCGACACCCCTCGACACCATCTAGGCTGAAACCATGCTCGTCCGTGTCAAGGTGCCAAACTCGACACCTCGACACCCCTCGACACCCCTCGACACCCCTCGACACCGCTCGACACCGCTCGACACCGCTCGACACCGCTCGACACCGCTCGACACCGCTCGACACCTCTGATGATCCTAACACAGCAGAGACGTAGACCCATTGGAGTCACAGAGTTAGAAATCAGGGTGGCAGCAGCAATCAAACTTGGCTGGCAGTACTTTCATCCCTGAGTTGCAGCCTCTCAAGTTCTAGCTCAAGTTGCAGCTCAGTTGCACCCCTGTTGATGCAGCAAACATGGCAGTACTCAG
>NW_005195165.1:0-1198 GCF_000372725.1 Emiliania huxleyi CCMP1516
GGCCATCTCGGCTGTGGTCGAGCTCGATGACGTGCGGCGGCGTCTCAAGTGTCACCTTCGCCGTGTTGCCATTCGCGCCAAACAGTGCCTTGGTCTTAGCACAGTGTGGGCAGTACGACTTTGAGAAGATCACCACCTCGGCGCTCGCAATCAACTCCTCGACCAGCCTGTGGCACTCGTCGCGCTCCACCTGCGACGCACGCGAGGCTCGTGCCGCCACGTACGCGCCTGCCACGGCTGCGCCCGCAGCCGCGCCAGCGGCAAATTCCGAGATGCGCTCCATACACACAAACTGGGAACGAGCGCCCCCCCGGGGCGGACCGCCGTGGCAGTGGCCGGATGGCCGGAGTCGGCCTTTTGTAAGAATTCCTTCGTCGTAAAAAAATGGGGAAGCACCGCTTCTGTCAAGAGCGCCTTCAGAGAAAAAAATCGGTAATGTACGTAAGAGCCACAACGACAAATATCTACCCTTATAAGTCTCTCGCGGGCGTCGTGTCGGCGCCGACGCTCTTTTAACGTAGAACGTCCCAGGCCGAAATCCGCCCGCCACGATCGATCAGTCCACAATCGTCGGCCCCCAGCGACCCGCAGCGATGGATGCCGCCGCCCCCCCGCCCCCTGCGGCTGACGCGCCGATGCACGACCGGCCTCCGTCGGATGGCTCTCCGGCCTCTCCGGCCGCTGACGCGGCCGCCCATGCTGCTGCCGATCCGGTCCCTCTCACGCTCAGCGATACGGCTTTATCCGCACAAGCTACGACAACTTTGAGGTCGCCGGCTTTGGCCAGGTGCAGCCACCACCTGCTTGCCTCCATGTTCACGCTTCGCGCCCCTCCCCCCCTCTGACACCGCCGTATGACCTTAGGTGAGGGGCACGACTACCCGCCTGGAAGGCGCTCTCATCAGCAAGTCACCCAGGCACCAACTCCTGGGCGTTTACGCTTGACTACGAAACCATGCAGTGGATGCAGCTCGATCAAAACGGCGACGCCAACAGCTGGTCCCTGGGCGAGTTCCTCGCCCAGGATGAGGTGCGAGTCATGATGCTCGACCCAGCGTGCACCAAGTCGCTCACATTCCGTGAGTTCGTCAACGGGCCGATCATCTCTCCAGTCGACTGCGATCTCGGACTCCGACAACTGGACCGGTGCACCAGCCGCGGAGGACGATGGCTCCCTCGACGACATCCCTTCATCGAC
>NW_005195164.1:0-1198 GCF_000372725.1 Emiliania huxleyi CCMP1516
GCGGGCAGTACGCGCCCACTACCCGCTCTCGCGCTTTGGCGGCTCGGCGCAGGCGGCCTTCGTCCAGGCGGATGCCGACGCGTACGTGCTCTGCCCGCAGACTGAGGCGGCGAGGATGGCCGTCGCCGCAGGCGTGGCGGTGTGGCACTACGAGTTCTCCCACTTCATGCCGTCGCCGACCGCGCCGGGCGGCGGCTGTGACAACGGCGTCGAGCTCGACGTTGTCGAGGCTGGCGCGTCGGCGACGTGGGCCACGCACGGCGCCGAGGTGCGGTACGTCTTCGGGTCGGAGCAGAACCACGACACCCTGTCTGGTCGCCCGCGCATCGCCGACTGCCCCTTCTCGCCGGCCGAGAGGAGGCTCTCCGACGAGATCGGAGCCTACTGGGCGGGCTTGGCGAGGGAGGGCGACCCCAACAGCGGAGGGGGCGCCGGCGGAGGCCGCGCCTGGTGGCCGGCGTACGGTGCTGGGGCGAACTGGACGTCGCTCGTGCTGGGTGTGGGCGGCGGTGTGGCCAGAGCGCAGCTGCACGGCAGCGCGTGCAACTTTTGGACGCAGCTAGGGGGGGAGAGCACTTGGAGCACTTGGAGTGCAGTCATCAACCGCACATCCAGGAGAGATCAGGCTAGTGCCATTTCACTCTGACACGCTAATCTTGAAAACGTCTCCAACGGAGCTCCGTGTTGCATCCAGCGCCCTCCCCCGCGCTCCCTGCGGCCATGGCCGATGATCCTAGTATGAGAGGTCATCTGGCTACCGCGAGAGCGACCCAACTCGTCGACATCGTCCGATGATGGTGCCGCAAAGTCAGCCTTCGGAGGCTATCGTGGGGTCGAGCCGGCAGTAGCCGTGACATGTGGTTCCACCACCCCTCGTAGGCTTTGCCTCTGATCGCCACCGTTCCCAGGCTGCCTAACGGGATGGAAAGGAAGGCTCGGCGAGCGTATAGAAGCGTGCTCGACGTGGCAGCCTGCACGGCAGCGCTGGCGGGCGCGATGAGCGTCGTGCCACCTGACCCGAGACGGGTCGCAGGCGTCGTACTGAGCGCGTCGAGACCGTGTCCTGATGTGATCTGCACGGGTAAATCACGTCGGCGTCAAAGGAGCGACGTGCGACCTGTCAGAGCTTGATCTCCGATCTCAGCGGCGTCGAGTCGTCTCCGGCGCGCGACAAAGGTACATCCACAGGACGCGCAGA
>NW_005195163.1:0-2565 GCF_000372725.1 Emiliania huxleyi CCMP1516
AATCGCTCGAGGTGAGACGGGACAGGGCGGAGATGAGGCAGGTTGGGCCCCGACACGTGAGACCGACTCATTCCTCCCTCTCCCCCTCCTTTCCCGTTAGGAGGAGGAGCTCTTGGAGCAGATCTGGGCGACCCCGCCGACAGGCTTGCGAATGAGAGGCGCAAGGAGAGGAAAGGATCTCCCGCGCCTCACCCTACGTCCTGTCCTCATCAGGCGTGCCAATGTCCTCCGCGGCGTGGCGCGGTGTCTCGAACGAGGCCATGCGGCTAATCCTGAGCCTCATGTCACGCCGCCCGGAGAGCCGCCCAGCCTACGCTGCGGTTCGGGCGCATCCGTGGTTCGCTCGCGTTGCTGCTTCAGGCCCCTCGGTCGGCGGCGCAGAAGCGCGCGCGTTGCCCTTTGTCCCTCCTCCGAGGCCGCCGGGTCTAGAGGATGCGACGGCGCCGCGCGGCTCGACGCCGCCGCCGCAGTCCTCGCTTCTGCCCGCCCCGAGCTTGGCACCGCCCTCGCTGTCTATGCCGGCGCTGCCGCTGGCGCCAACTGTCAATGACCCCGAGGTCGAGGAGGGGCTCGCGTTTGTATGCACCACGCTCGACCCGAAGAGAGTACACGATTTGGCGGGCGATTTGCAGCTCCTTCTACTCCCTGAGCCGCACGCCATCGGGAGGGTGCGAGCGGTGACACTGCGCTTCGATGGGAGAGGCGGAGTGACTCCGCTGCCGCACGCCACGCCATCGCCGCTCGCTGTCACCGCCTGCACTCGCCTCGGTCTCCTGCGCTGGGCTACCGGAGAAGGGCCCTTCACTCCGGCGGCCGACCCGGCGGTCGGTTCCTTGGCGCCGCGCCTCGTCAGCGCGCTGGCACCGGAGAGGAGGGCGTTTCGAGCGTGGCTAGCAGAGAGACGAGCTGGCGAGAGGGAGTGTGTGGCGCCTGTGGGGCGCAGCCCGAGGCGCGTACCCTCCTTCGCGAAGCTGCGAGGCCGCGCTGCTAATGGTACTCCACGCGACCACTGACCAGAGTTTTCTAAAGATCGCATCGATATCTCTCTCACGCCGCACATGCTCTCTAGAACTCACACGGGAGGATGAAAGAAGGGAGAGGAGGACGAGCGGCCCGCACGCAGCTCGAGCCTCGACGCTCGCAGGCAGCTGGCAGGCTGCGAGAGCAGACAGCGCCTGCTGGCCATTTCGAGACATTCGCCAAGAACGCTAGCTACATGGGAGGGCTTCGTGAAGGATGGATTGAAAAACATTCGAACAAAGAAGAGGCGACGGGAGGAACCAGCAGAGGATGCAGTGACGTGACACCCCCCCCACACACACACACGCACACACCGACACACACACACACACACACATAGGCTGCCGACACACTCTCACGCGTCCACGGCGCTCGGACTGGATGGAGCCGGGCGGGACTGGCGAGCGAGCGGGCTGTGTTGCACTTCTCGACCACAGTGGTGTACCTGTGTTAGTGCCAGTGCTACAGCTTGCCTCAGAGGAAGACATGCTCTGCTGTATCATGGGGAACGCGGTGCGCCTGCGGCGGGCCGCACCACCACCCTTGGCAGCACAAAGCTGCGCCAGAGGTCCGCCAGCCCCGGCGCCGCCCCCTCGCCGTCGAAGCGCTCCTCGTCCCAAGCGATCAGGTAGCCCAGCCGCATCACCTCGACCGCCCGCTTGCGAGCCGCCTCCGGGAAGAGCTCGTGCGACTGCGGCGACCACTCCGCCGCCTTGAGGATGAGCCTGCCCACCTCCACCGCCGCGGCCGCTGGCTCCAGGCTGGCCGGCCTGAGGGAGGGCAGAGGCGTGGGGTGTGTCCAAAGAGAGGATCCGGCGAGTGGGGGAGAGGCCATAGCGCGCCTCATAGCGAGGGCCTTGGCCTCGCCCGCCACGCGCACGCCGAAGCGTCCCGTCGAAGCGCTCGCGAAAACGACGACGCCGACCTTGCCATTCATCGACGGCCGCGAGACGAGAGAGTGGATCGCGACGGTGGAGCCGACGGCCGCAGCGGTCGGATCCGACTCGCCCCACGCGCAGAGGACGTGCGCCCGCTCGAGGGCAGAAGGGTCGCCGGCTGAAGAGTCCGCGCCGCCGCGCAGCAGCGCCCGCGCCCGCTCGACGGTGAGCGCCTGCGGAAGAGGGGCAATGGGCGTGAGGTCAGCGCGCTCACGCCTTCGGCCGCTCGTCTTGGGCACGCCTCGAGGTGCTGGAGCGGCGTCCAGCCGCGGCTGGCGACCAGCCAGGCGGCGAGGTCGGCGTGGCCGCGCCTGTTTGCGATCTCCTCGGGCGTGCCGAAGGGCGTAGCGGCGCGGGAGGCTCCGTAGGAGGAGGGGAGCTGAACAACCTCGAGGTGACCCTGGTGGCACTCTTTTAGCAGTGGCGTGAGTCTAAATCGTCGGCTAGGTAATTGTAATGCGCCGTCCTTGTGAAGCGAATGGGAGCTCTCGAGCGGTGGCGGCCTGCTATAGAACTAATAGATCCGCGGCGCTGCCAGAATTCGATAAAAGCACCTGGTGTGACCATCTCGATAATAATCACTGGCGATCTCGATAGTCCCAGTTCT
>NW_005195163.1:2665-9656 GCF_000372725.1 Emiliania huxleyi CCMP1516
AGGGGGGGGGGAGCGCCCTTTCTTTTTTGGCCTTGGGTTGACCGCCCGCCCCTAACCCCCGAAGAAGGCAGCCGAAGCCGATCTCGAAGGTGGGCCGTTTCGGACACGCCACTGAAAAAGGGGGCTGGGCGCCATCCTGCTTGGCTTGGTTGGCCGCCGCGCTGGCCTCGAGGAGCAGCTGGGCGCACTCGAGGTGGCCGTTCTGGCACGCGATGAGCAGCGGCGTGGCACCTTGCTCCTCGGCTTGGTCGACCGCTGCGCCAGCAGCGAGAAGCAGCCGGGCGCACTCGAGGTGGCCATTGTGGCTCGCGATGAACAGCGGCGTGGCGCCTTGGTTCTGGGCTTGGCCGACCGCCGCGCTGGCCTCGAGGAGCAGCCGGGCGATCTCGAGGTGGCCGTTAAAGCACGCGATGTACAGCGGCGTGGCGCCGTCCTCTGCGGCTTGGTCGACCACTGCGCCCGCCTCGAGTAGCAGCCGGACGATCTCGAGGCGGTTGTTCTGGCACGCGGTGTGCAGCGGGGAGACGCGGCCGTCGTTGGTTTGGCCGACCGCCGCGCCAGCCTTGAGGAGCAGCCGGGCGCACTCGAGGTGGCCCTCCTGGCACGCCATGAGCAGCGGCGTGGCGCCTTGCTCGTCGGCTTGGTCGACCACTGCGCCAGCAACGCACAGCAGACGGACGATCTCGAGGTGGCCACTCTGGCTCGCGACGCGCAGCGGCGTGAAGCCGTTGTTCGTCGCTTGGTCGATCGCCGCGTTGGCCTCGAGGAGCAGCCGGGCGATCTCGAGGTGGTTGTTCTGGCACGCGATGTACAGCGGCGTGCCGCCTCGCTTCACGGCTTGCTTGATCGCCGCGCCAGCCTTGAGGAGCAGCCGGACGATCTCGAGGTGGCCGTTCTGGCACGCCATGAGCAGCGGCGTGGAGCCATCCTTCATGACTTGATCGACCGCCGCGTTGGCCTCGAGGAGCAGCCGGGCGCACTCGAGGTGGCCGTTCTGGCACGCGATGTACAGCGCGGAGCCGCCGCGGCTGCCAGTCGTCACCCCAACGCTCGCGCCGGCTTCGAGCAGCAGCCGCACCGCCTCGGCTTGCCCGTGGCGAGCGGCCAAGGTGAGGAGCGTGTCCTGCTTCTCGGTGTCGAGCCGCGCGTCGAGCTGCGCCGTGAGCGACGTGCCGCGCGTCCCCCACTCGGACAGGACGGCGCGCAGCGAGCCCAGGTCGCCCACCGCCAGGTCGGCCGGGAGGCTTTGTGATCCCCAGAAAGAAGAATTTTAGTATACAAGCCCCTCTCACAGCAGACTGGCTCGGACTGGCACTACAAATGGCACAGCAGGCGACGGCCCCTTACGGGTCGTCAAAGAGGCCGGCGTACTCCTCCGGCCGCTCCTCCCCCTCCCAATCCTCCCCGGGCTCTGGCTCCTCCTCCTTCGCCCGCGCCCTCGCCCCATGCCGGCGGCGATTCCGTGCGGCCGTCGCCCCCGCCCCCTCCCCGCCCCCATCTCGGCCGGAGCCGTACCACCCAGCGCGCCCGAGGAACGAGGACTGAGCCTCAACCTCGTCCAACCTCACCGCCCTCACGGCGGCGTCGCACGCCTCAGCCCGCGAAGCGCCAGCAGTATGCGCCGCGGCGTACGCCGCGTCGCCGCGGCGCATACTGCTGGCGGCCAGAAAGAAGAAAAACGTCCGAGGAAGTACCCGTGTGGACCGGAGGTAACAGCAGCAGCAGCACCAGCAGCAGCAGGGCGCGCGGGGGGGAGGGGGGGCGGCGGGTGTGATGGACCCGAGAGCGATTCGCCTTGGCGTTTGTTCTCCCCGAGAGGCAAGAGAAAACCGAGTCATATCTCCCCGAGATCGCAGCCGCGTGATGAGGCAACTTGAAATTTTGCCGGCAAGGTTAGCTCCCCGGCAAGGTTCAAAATTTTAGCTCCCCGGCAAGGTTAGCTCCGGCCATGTGAGGCTTGGGCTGAACACAGTTTTCCGGAAAACAAAAAGGAAAACAGAGGGTCCCCAGCACTTTGCGTTTCCGGAAATTTCCAGGGAAAACAGAGGGTGTTTGGTGCTCCATTCTGGAAACGTTTCCCTGAGTCTGAGAGCTGGTCTGGGGCAAAATCTGAGGCAAAATTGAAGAAATCGACAAAATACCCAGGCGGTCGCAGGGTAATTTCCAGGTATACACGGGTTCTCCGCGAAATTCCCGGCATTTTGCCGCTTTGGCCTAAAATTTGGCTGATTTTGGGCCCAAACAGAGCCAAAAATTTGACGATTTCCACGCAGTTTTCCCGGGAAAATAGAGAGGAAAAGAGAGGGTGTTGTGAAAAAGGAAAGGAAAACAGACGGGGTGCGAGAGGCAAACTGTGTTCAGCCCAATGTATGAGGCTACCGACTGCACTCCAAGCACACCACAACACACATTCAATCACTCGCGAGAGAGGAGCACCCACCGTGGGAATTCGGGCCGAGCCGCTTCAGTGACTGTCGTTTGGTAACCACCATCTCTCCTCGCCCTGCAGGGGCTGCCCTCAGTACTCGACCCTTGCCCCGGCGTAGTCGAAGAAGGCGCCCGAGTCGGAGGGAGAGAGCCCGTCGAGGACGTCGAGCATCGAAGCGGTGCTGTACTCCACCGTGAAGAGCTTCTCGGGTCTCACGTTCTTCTGGAAGGGCACACTCAGTCCCGTGTCCTACACGCGCGCGGGGGGGAGGCGGGGGCGATGAGGTGGTTCAGGGCGGAGCCTCGCAGCCCAGCAGCGAGATGTGTCCGTGCCCACGCCTCAAAGAGCGACCGTGGGCGGGATGACTGGCGGCGCTCTCTCAGCTCGTGCCGTCGCCACTACTGGCTACTCCGGGCGCACCGCGGTGCCGGGGTGCAGCGAGACCGCGTAGACGTCGCGTCGCCGCAGCTCGATAGCCATGTTGACAGTCGCCATGTTCAGCGCCGCCTGGTCGCGCTTCTCTTCTCTTCAGTGATGGCATTCCTTCTCTGGCGACGGGACAGCTGCTCAGCGCCGCCTATTCGCCGAGGTGATGCGCCACGATTCGCCGAGGCTCCGAGCCCCAGGATGACCCATGTCCCGGTGCCGCCTTTGACATTCGGTACGACCACCAGCCGCCCAGCCTACGGTGCAGTGTTCCGAGAAGGCTCTTCTGACGAAGACAAGACGGTACGGCCCAGCAGAATTTAAATGCCGGTTGTCTCCGATCGATCCGACGCGCGCAGACAGGTTGGCGACGATCGCGCCTACACGACGCGCGTGCCGTACGGCTCCGGAAAGCGTCCGGAAAGCCGCGCGCAGCACGGGCTGGCGCCGCCCTTTGCGAGCAGCGGCGCGATCGCCTGCGCCATGAGCACCGGCCCGAGTGCGTTGGTCGCAAAGACGCTCTGCATCGCCGTGGCGTCGATCGAACCCAGCGACCGCTCCGGCATATACTCCGACGGCAGCGTCTCGGCGGCGGCCGACGACTGGCCTCCGTGCAGCTTGCCCGCCACGTTGAGCAGCAGGTCGACCTTGGCGCCTCCGAGGTCGGCCTTGAGCTGCTCGGTGAGGGCGCGCGTCGACGCCTGCTCGGTCACGTCGCACGCCACCGGCAGGATCCGGCCGGGGTACTCTGACATTAGCCTCTCCAGCCCATCGGACGTGCCGGAGCGGCTCGCGGCGACGATGGTGCTCTGCGGCGCTCGGCGAAGCAACTGGCTGGCGAACCCAAGGCCGAGGCCGCGCGATGCACCCGAGACGACGACGAGCTTCATCGCAGACAACCTGGTGGGCAGGACGCTGGCCGAAGAGACGACCATTGCTCGCTCTGTTCGGCCAAAGCCATGAAAGTGCTCTATCAAAAAGAATTCAACGAAACACAGGTTCGACACAGGTTTCTTCCCATCCTCCATTCATGCATCCCCGTCATGCTGGGGTGATCAGTAGTAGGGAGCTCGCCGTCCACAACGTGGGGCTCAATGGATATGAGGAACGCGGGGCTCCGATAGGGTCCCGCGCCGGTCGGGTTGGTGTACCGACGGGGACCCTAACCCGCTGAACCTCCGCGCGCCACACGGCGGCGCGTCGCGGGCGATGAAGCGCCCCGAGGGCACTCGGGAGGGTGCCTGTGCGGCTGAGGGGCGCGCTAGAACGGCACGGTGAGCCCTAGCGAGGCGCGGGGCGCGCTCGAGCTGGCGGCCGCTATGAACGTCTGAGTATGCCGAGATGAGGCATGCTCGTGTAAGAGGCGGAGAGGCGGCTGCGGCTGCAGGCGGCCTTCTCGCCAAAGGCACGTGACGCGAAGGCGTGCGGTGCGTGTAGAGGAGGCGCAGGGCGCCTCGCGAAGGCGGCCAGCGCATGTGTGGCGCGCCGAGAGGTCGTTCGACGCAGCGAAGTAGAGCGTCGCGCTCGATCGACCCGAGCAGCTGTCTCTGGTTCGCGTCGCGCGCCACACGGCGGCGCGTCGCGGGCGATGAAGCGCCTCGAGGGCACTCGGGAGGGTGCCTGTGCGGCTGAGGGGCGCGCTAGAACGGCACGGTGAGCCCTAGCGAGGCGCGGGGCGCGCTCGAGCTGGCGGCCGCTATGAACGTCTGAGTATGCCGAGATGAGGCATGCTCGTGTAAGAGGCGGAGAGGCGGCTGCGGCTGCAGGCGGCCTTCTCGCCAAAGGCACGTGACGCGAAGGCGTGCGGTGCGTGTAGAGGAGGCGCAGGGCGCCTCGCGAAGGCGGCCAGCGCATGTGTGGCGCGCCGAGAGGTCGTTCGACGCAGCGAAGTAGAGCGTCGCGCTCGATCGACCCGAGCAGCTGTCTCTGGTTCGCGTCGCGCGCCACACGGCGGCGCGTCGCGGGCGATGAAGCGCCCCGAGGGCACTCGGGAGGGTGCCTGTGCGGCTGAGGGGCGCGCTAGAACGGCACGGTGAGCCCTAGCGAGGCGCGGGGCGCGCTCGAGCTGGCGGCCGCTATGAACGTCTGAGTATGCCGAGATGAGGCATGCTCGTGTAAGAGGCGGAGAGGCGGCTGCGGCTGCAGGCGGCCTTCTCGCCAAAGGCACGTGACGCGAAGGCGTGCGGTGCGTGTAGAGGAGGCGCAGGGCGCCTCGCGAAGGCGGCCAGCGCATGTGTGGCGCGCCGAGAGGTCGTTCGACGCAGCGAAGTAGAGCGTCGCGCTCGATCGACCCGAGCAACTGTCGCTGGTTTGCGTCGCGCGCCACACGGCGGCACGTCGCGAGCGATGCAGTGCGCCCCGAGGGCACTCGGGAGGGTGCGAGTGAATAGGCAAGGCTCCGACGCTATCATTGAGTTGCTGTCGTGGGCGTGCCACGCCCTCGATCGTCGGCGAGAGGCACCCGGCGAGCGGCTAGCGCAGGGGGCCGAT
This sequence comes from Emiliania huxleyi CCMP1516, assembly GCF_000372725.1. Taxonomy (NCBI): domain Eukaryota; phylum Haptophyta; order Isochrysidales; family Noelaerhabdaceae; genus Emiliania; species Emiliania huxleyi. The sequence continues at coordinate 8,010 of NW_005195163.1, forward strand.
CGTCATTGGGTCATTATCGTGGGCGTGCCGCCCTCGATCGTCTGCGATGGGCGCCCAGCGAGCGCAGAGCGCGGGGGGGCGACACGCGCGACAGTGTGAGGCCTTCGACGTCATGCTGCGCAAGATTGTCGAGACCGAAGGCGGAGACGACGACGCGGAGACGGAGCTATGGGCGGCCCAGCAGACCCAGCTTGAGGCCGGACTCAGGCCAGACCCGACAAACAGGCGACCGAACACCAAACCTGGCGAGAGGTGGAACGAGCTAGTGCGATTAGCCGACGCGCTGAGGCAAGGGTTTGACGTTCGCCTTGGCTGTGTCTGCCGCCCGAACCGATGCCACGCGGAATCCATCATACGAGAGGTCAAGGCCCTGGCACAGAAACGGAGTGCGGAGGCGACGAGTGGAGCGGGGCCGTCCTCGGAAGGCGCGAGCGCAGAGGGTGGGCGTGACGAAGCGGCGACGCGAGGCGCGAGCGACGACCCGCCCAACGAGCAGCTGGAGGGCAGCGCGGACGACAGCGAAGCCTGTGAGTGCGAGGGGGAAGACAACGCCTTCCAAGACACAGTCGGCGACGAGGCAGAGGCTAGCGGAGACCCGACAAAGGACGAGGGAGACCCTAAGCCGTCCCATGGGCTACGAGGACGACGACCGTACCGACACCCGCTGGAGCTTGCGACGAGGATAGGGCCCTTTGGAGAATTCGCCCTTACGCTGGGATACGGGCGAGTGGTGAGCGACAGGCAGAGACAGATCTTGGATGCTGGCGATGCGACATCGGACGTACTTCACGGTCACGCCGCAGAGGAGGCGGCGAGGAAGAATGCGCTCGGAATGGCAGGCCAGACGATTGAGAGGAGGCTGCGCGGAGAGGAGGAGGCGGAGGCCAGCGAGGAGCGGGAGCGGCGAGAGAGCGGAGGGGGCGAGGAGGGGGTAGGGGCGAGCGACCGAACAGATGACCTCGGGCGCCAGCAGAGGAGAAAGCGGAAACGGACGAGCGCAAGAGAGGAGGCGCTACGAGCAGACGAAGAGGCAGCGCCGACCAGCGACGACTTAGAAATGGAGAGGCAGCTCGAGGGGGAGGCGGACCTCCCAACCGCTGGCGACAGCCCACGATGCGACCCATTCGGCGACGACGAGGACGAGATGAGCATTTGCGACGCCGTCGACGAGGCGGAGACGGGGTCCAACACGATCAGCAGTGCTCCAGGAGGCGAGACGGTCCTCGGGCGGCGCGAGCGAGGGGAGGCGCTCGACGACGAGGCGCCGACCGTGATGGCGGAAGGCGACGAGGCGAGCAGCAGTGCCCCACCAGCGGCGAAGAGGAAAAGGGGAAAGAAGAAGACGGGCAGGAAGGCCGGGATGGGAACAAATCAAGTCAGTGACGAGAGGAACAGGGAGCGAGCGCGTGAATAGTGGTGTGAGCGTCTTGCGCCGAGCCTGTGAAGTAGAGTTAACCTCGCGGCCGCCTAGATAGACTGAAAGAGTTAGACACCGCAGGGCTCGAAGTTGCTGCTGCGGCTGCTGTGCTGCTGCTGCGCTGTTACTGCTGCAGCCGCGCCACTACTGCACTACGGCTACCACCGACTGATACCAAGCTCTCCCCCAACAGCTTGCCCTCCGGCGAGTGCAGCCGTAGTGCAGTAGTG
>NW_005195163.1:10016-14567 GCF_000372725.1 Emiliania huxleyi CCMP1516
GCCCGTGGGGACCCCCACAATTCCCTTCCACCCTCGGAGGGGGCCCGACGGAGGCGTACCCCGTGGGCCCCGCTCTTTCCCTCGCATAGCGGCCACTCTTCGGATCGCTGGTCGAGCGACCCGGGGGATGCCCCGCGCGCCTGACCCAGGCGCGAAAACGAATCTGCGAGGCGTGGCCGCTCATGCGGCCCGATGGGGAGGAACGGGGCGAGCCCCCTCCAACCCACCCGCGCTAGGTCTCGGGGGACGAAGGGGTCACACCCGACGACCTCGGGAACTAGCCGGGGCAGTCGGAGAAGTGGCAACTCCGTGCACTGACGGTCGGCCGCCAGAAAACACGCCTCCGTGGCTCGGGTTACACCAATCCTCGCTACCCAACGCGGCCAAAGGATATCCACCTCGAGAACCTCGAGAGAGAACGAAGGCACCAAGCCCTTTCTGTTTTTTCAAAAAGCGGCGGTTTTGGCCAGAGTCTCCGACGGGGGAACATCTAGACTGGCCATGCTCAAGGCTGCCTCGCTTCTGTTCGTCGCTCTGTCGGCGTCTGCCCTGCCGGTGCGTCGCTCCGCCCAGCCGCAGTTACTCACATGCAGGCTGAGCCTACACGCATCACACGAGTGCGCAGGCCAACACCGTCAACGACATCAACCCAACCGCTCGCAACACCACCTTTGCGCCCAAGCCCAACCCTCCCGTGCCCGACCCGGTGAATGATCCCGCCTGGCTGATCGCCACCTCCGGCTTCTGCTCGAACCTCAACGTCGTGATGAAGGAGCGCGACGTCGAGGCGAGCGAGACGGAGGGCGATACCGCGGCCCACTTCATCGCCGGCATCGAGTTCAACTACTACCCGCAGACGGCGGTCAAATTCACCGATTTCCCTCACCACCTCGCGAAGACCATCGAGGGCGACGCGGCAGAGGCGGACGCGCTGGTCTCAAGCGCGTGGGATCACAAGAACATCGCGCTGCTCGAGCCCACGTCCTCGTGCGGCGCTGACAAAGACCAGGCTTGGGGCATCTCGGTCTTCAAGGTGGAGGAGCACCGCCCTTGCGCGGACGGCGAGACTGCGTGGGAGGGCCACCCCTGCGTCCACTACTCCGGCTACGTGTCGGCGGCTACGTCCAACTTTGTCAAGGTGAATGAGGGGCGATTCGTCTGCCAGCTGTTCGTCGACTCTAACGCTTGGTGCGAAGACGCCCTCAGCCTCGCCAATAGATTTAAGAGAGAGGGAGTATACTGGGGAGTGTGGAGTTCCCATTGTTAGGTAAGATGGCTGTGTAGGAGAGCTTAGCACGGTTCGTCTGCCAGCTGTTTGTCGACTCAGATGAGAACTGTGCCGCGGAGTTGCAATGCCTCGCCGTACCCGTCGCGCTGCCCCACACGGGGCTGTGCTGCCAGGCGGAAGCAGTCGCCATCACTGCACTTGCGGACCTGTCGTCGTGGACGCGTCCGCAAGTCGGAAAAAACTTGCGGGTGCGGTATGTCTCGGGGACCGAGAGAGCGATGTGCTTGTGTCCGCCTTGTGTTTGTTTTTTCCTACCATCGATGGCTAGCTCAAAAAAACTTACTCGCCGGAAAAACGAATACTTTTGTCCACAATGTGGAGGGGCCCGCCGCAAACTGCCAAACTTGTCACCACCGGGTCGGCCCGGCCGTGCTCACGCCCTCCCCTCTCATGACACCTTGCACACTATTCATACCCTTTGCGGCGCTCCTTCGTCCGCCGACGCAACGCTGGTCGCCGGCCTTGTCTGCAGCGATCTCCGCCTCGAGAGGCGCCGAGCAGCTCTCAGCCATGCAGCTGACCGCCGAGAGTGAGAAGAAGCGGAAGCAAAAGGGCGAGAGCCAGGTGGAGAGGCGGCAATACAACAGCGTGCTCGGGGAGCTGGAGTCGTCCAAGCTGTATGGTCAGACGCCCAAGATGTTTGAGCTCGACCAGCTCGCAAACATGCTGCGGAAGGGACGGCTCAACCTGTTCCCAAAGTACCAACGCGACTATGTGTGGAAGCCGGAGCGGGCCAGCCGGCTCGTGGTGACCGTGCTGTGCAACCGCATCGTGCCGGGCGTGGTGCTGCACGAGAAGGAGAAGGGGGTTTACGATGTGGTCGACGGCAAGCAGCGGCTCACCTCGCTACTCTGCTTCTACATGGCAAGCGAGGACCGTAGCTTCCTCGCGACGCTCATGCGGCAGCCGCCCGTCTTCGAGAGGCTCTCGAAGCTCGATGAGAATTACGAGGACCTCAACGGCCTCTCGTACTCTCACCTCTCGCGCGAGCGTCAGTTTGCGCTGCAGTCCTTCACCGTTTCCTGCACCATCATCCCGCACGACACGCCGCGCCAGGAGGTGTTTGCAGCCTATGAGGACATCAACTCGGGGGGCGAGGACCTCAAGGCGCAGCAGCTTCGTCGCGCCGCCTACTTTGGTGCCTACATCGAGCTGCTTGACAAGCTGGCCACGAACCTCGATTTCCAGTATGTGCGGGACCCGCGAGCGGCGCGCGCTGGCACGTACACCCTCGACCCAAAGGAGTCGGACCGTGAGATGATCCTGCGCGCCTTCGCCTTCAACCGTGGCTGGCAAGGCTACATTCGGCCTGTGAAGACCTTCCTCAACCTCGAGCTCGAGAGCTTTGAGGAGCTCGACGAGGCGCGCAAGCCGGTGACCCTCCGTGAGCTGGAGGAGGAGTTCTGTTGGGTCCTCAAGACGGCGCGGCAAGTCTGGGGTCCGGAGGACGCGTTTGCCCGCAAGTGGGAGCCCTCCCGTTCTTGCGACGAATGGGTCTGGTCCAACTCGGTCAGCCTTCAGCTGTGGGACGTCATGTACTCTGTACTCGCGGAGCTGAGGCTCGAGAACTTCTCGACGCTCTCCTTCACGCAGAGTGCGGGCGGCATCGTCAATGCCTTCAAGCGCCTGTTTGAGCGCGACCTGCTCGATATGGGCGGGCAGGTGACTGTCGCCAAGTTCGCTGCGCGGCGCGACCTCGTCAAGGCGACACTGAAATCGCAGCTGCCGCAGCCACTCTCGAGCAGCCGCAGCTTCGCCAACCCCGAGGCGCTGCGCCTCCGCTGCTTCTCGGCCCAGCTCGGCGCGTGCGCCATCTGCGGTCAGCCGCTGGACCCTTCGCGGCTGCACGACGGCACGTACGCGCACCTCGATCATCGGGTGGCATGGGCGAGGGGTGGGCGCACAACGGCGGAGAACGCGCAGCTGGTACACGCCGGCTGCAATCTGAGCAAGGGCGCGGGGGGGGGCTCAGGCTCAGCGTGCCCGCGTGGCGAGGGTTGAGAAGCGGATCTTGCTCGAAGTAGTCAAGAGAGCTCAAAAGTTGTGAAATGTATTGTTTGATGCACGGACGAAATGAACCACACATAAACTAAACAGGGGTCCCGTACCATGCGGAATCGACCCTAGCGCCCAGACAGGCGGGCGCCGATGCGGTGGGAGGGGAGGGAGGCTCTCCCAACGCTTTCTTCTTTTCATCGCGCGTTATCCCGTCTCAACTCTCTCGGTTGGAAGGCCGTCCAAATCTTCATTCAAATCTCGAGCGAATCTTATCTCGAGCGAACTATATAGCGGTACGTGCACACGTGCACACAGTCCTAGCTGTGAGCCGTACGTCCGTACGTGACACACCGCACACGTACACGGCACCAGAGAAGCATGCTGCATGGGATGAGGGGCGAGAGACTAACATGATAGCTCACCACGGGACGGCCCCGAGCGCGAGCCCTCTACAGCAAGGCAAGAGAACAGACTCGCGCCGTCGCCATCGGAGACACCTCCCCCCATGCGTTTGTGGCCGGGTCGAATATCTCCACCGTGTTGCGGATCACGCCCTCGTCCTCCTCGTCCTCGTTCTTGCCGCCCACGGCGTACAGCTTGCCGTCGAGCACCGCCACGCCGACAGCAGCCCGCGACACCGCCATCGGCGCCATCTCCTCCCACGCATTCGCCGCCGCATCGTGCCGCTCGACCGAGCTGAGGGTGTCGTCGTCGTTCAAGCCTCCCACGGCGTACAGTTGAGCACCGCCACTGTGAGCTCGTCCCGAGCCGTTGCCATCGGCGCCACCGCCTCCCAGGCGTTCGTCGCCGGGTCGTACCGCTCCACCGAGCTGAGGGCGCCGCCGCCACACCCGCCAACAGCGTACAGCTTGCCGTCCAGCACCGCCACGGCGTGATAAAACCGCGCCTTTGCCATCGGCGCCACCGCCTCCCACACGTTCGTCGCCGCGTCGTACCGCTCGACCGAGCTGAGCACGTTGTAGCCGTCATCCTGCCCGCCCACCGCGTACAGCTCACCGTCGAGCACCGCCACGCCGAAAGCTACCCGCCGCACCGCCATCGGCGCCACCGCCTCCCACGCATTGGCAGCCGGGTCGTACCGCTCGACCGAGCTGAGGCGATTGCGGCCGTCATCCTGCCCGCCCACCGCGTACAGCTTGCCGTCGAGCACCGCCACGGCGTGATCACACCGCGCCGCCGCCATCGGCGCCACCGCCTCCCACGCATTGGCAGCCGGATCGTAACGCTCCGCCGAGATGAGGCGC
>NW_005195162.1:0-1198 GCF_000372725.1 Emiliania huxleyi CCMP1516
GCCGCCCCGCTCGGCGTCGCCCGCCGCCGCGCCGCGCCGCCGCCCGATGAGTATAATTAATAATTAATTAATTAATAAGTAATTACCCCACCCGCCCTGCGTCGCCCGCTGCGCCTCGCGCCGCCCGCCGCCGCGCCGCGGCGCCGCCCGATGATTAATAATTAATAATTATTACCATGACTTACAATGTGTCACCCGTGACGAAAAACGGACGCACACCAAGCGCTAAGCGTGAGGACGCGATTTCGAATTCGGAGGTGGCATCTGAGCAAAATTGGGCCCGCCAGGTGTGAAAAAAATTATAAGGGTCATAGATTAGTCGCCGATTCGATCCGGAAGCCACTCGACCATCGAGAGGCCGTCGGCCGAGGTCGGCAAACGTAGATCAAATGGTTAGAGATAGCGTCCACTCAGAGACCGATACCCGTAACACATTACCGAGGGAATTAGACACCACAGATACGCACAACCGACGCCCGAAGTGCCAAGAAGGACGTCATTAGTACGAAACCTCAGAAAAAGGCCATGGGCGTCGAGAGAACATTCCCTCGAGAGGACAAAAAGAAAGACTAACCCGAACCTCCTTCCCTGGTTCCCCCCGCCAAATGTCGCCGTTCTCGGGGCATGCTATCCTGTGTAAGCAGGGCAGGTGGGGGAGGGGGGCACTCCCCCTCGTCTGATACTGGGGTGTGACTGTCTCTAGCGTCGGAGGCAAGGCAAAAGATAAGAATATTCAATTTTTTGACTAACAATGTGCGTGTGTTTGTGCGTGTGTGGGTGTTTGTTTGCGCGATGGCAGGGAAGGGAAGGGCTGCGGCGAGCGGCAAGTGGCGATGAGGACACGATGGTGACGCCCACAGCGCAGCGTGCGCGGCAGCAGCGCCGACGGCGGCCCCGCGCCGCGTCGGCGGCGGTCTGAGTGAGGCAGGCTGCCCTCCACAACCCCCTGGGCACTCCCCCGGCGAGCAGCGCGCTATGCGGGCCCGCCGCAGGCGACGCGGGCGGCGCGCCGACGCGCGTGTCGCAAGCGTAGGCAGCGCTGGCGAAGCGAGGCGGCCGGCGGCCCCCGGAGGCGGTTGCAGCGAGAGAAGCGAGGCAGAAGACACTGCTGAAAGGGTGGGGAGCAGCCTGCCGTCGAGCGGCGCGCCGCGCAAGCCCGCTGCCGGCGACCCGATCGGAGAGCTGGTAGATATGCTAC
>NW_005195161.1:0-1197 GCF_000372725.1 Emiliania huxleyi CCMP1516
GCCTCACATCCAGGGCCGGGGGCAAAGAAGCACAGCTAGCTTGGAGCACTTGGAGTGCAGTCATTAGCCTCACATCCAGGGCCGGGGAGCTGAGAAGCGCACCCAGCGGGCCGGATGATCGGGATCGGGTTACGGGCTAGAGAGCCCTAGCCCTGGGGGGTGCGCGTTCGCGGGGAAACGGCCGTAAAGTAAACACGGTTCTCCGAGGGTTGGACCCGCGTACCGGGTTTCCCCTTAACTGCAGGACGCCCCCTCTACTCGGAGCTAGTGGACATTACACTGTACACCACGCCCAAACACAGACACGTGCTTAGTCCCCGGTCCCGGAGCTCCACCTTCCGACCTCCCGGGGCCCCGGTTCTCCCCGATTCGCTCTCTTGCTCGCTTGCCGAGCGTCATACGACGGCCGGTGTGGTCGTTTCCCTCGTTGCCCCCCCCCCCGGGCGAGGGAGGGACTTGGAGCACTTGGAGTGCAGTTATCAGCCTCACATCTAGGGCCGGGGAGCTAAGAAGCGCACCCAGCGGGCCGGATGATCGGGATCGGGCTACGGGCTAGAGAGCCCTGACCCCTAGGGGGGGTGCGCGGTCGCAGGGCCATAACACGGGTCTCCGAGGGTTGGTTCTGCGCTCCGGGTTTCCCCTAGCTGCGGAACGCCCCCTCTACTCGGAGCTAAAGAATACTCTCCGAGGGTTGGCCCCGCGTACCGGGTTTCCCCTTAACTGCAGGACGCCCCCTCTATCTACTCGCTCGGAGCTAGTGGACATTACACTGTACACCACGCCCAAATACAGACACGTGCTTAGTCCCCGGTCCCGGAGCTCCACCTTCCGACCTCCCGGGGCCCCGGTTCTCCCCGATTCGCTCTCTTGCTCGCTTGCCGAAAGGGGGGGGGGGGGGGCGGTTCCCTCGTTCACCCCTGGGCGCATCGCTTTCTCCGTTGCCGCCCTCCGGCGTCGCCAGCTCCTCCCGGCTCACCCGGGCATTCACTACAATGTACACGCTGAGTCCCAACGTCGCCGCCCGCCTGCCGATAAAGATCGCAAAAGCGGCGGAACATGGCAAGGTGGGCGTGGTGCAGACGTGGCTCAGCGGGGACGGGCTGGTTGACGCGACGTGCGTGCGTAGTGGTGTGGGTGGATGTACGCTCCTGCTGATCGCCGCCGGACGCGGTCACAAGCAGCTGATCGAGCTGCTGC
>NW_005195160.1:0-1197 GCF_000372725.1 Emiliania huxleyi CCMP1516
ACTCGGCGGGGTCGCAGCTGCCTCTGGAAGGCACCGAGATGTACCTTTTTCGCGCAATGGTCAAAATCAAGGTTTTGTAACGCGAGCTGTGCCACAGTGAAATGGAACTAGCCAGGGTGTGGCCCGTGAGTTGAACAAAATCCGGGGACGCGACCCACCTCGCCACAGACGGTCCCGCGCCTCGCCGCTATGACGGGGACACACCCCGCACCGTCCGCTGTGTCCCCGTCTTTGTCCGGAGTGAAAAGTCCAACGCGCTCGTCGGTGACGGCGTCCCCGGATTTCGCCGCGCTCGGCGAACCTCGACAGCGCTTTCGGTGGCATGCAGCTCTGTGCGCATGAAGCTTGGAGAGCAGCTCCTCTGCTGCTCACACGCTCTGCACAGTTGGCACAGCATACTGTGCGGCTGCCACAGCTGTGACAGCGATGGGCTCGCCCTCACTGGCCCTCAGTCACTTGTGCTGCGGCTTGTGTGAGCGACACTGCGCGGCGACTGCCGGCACACTGTGAGACCATGGGTGTGAGGTAAAACCATGCTACCAGCGCTTGGTCACATCGGCCCCGAGGTCAGATCCTTCTACTCTGTTGATGACAACACTTGTCTACTCGCTGGAGCCGAGCAGGAGGGCTTGGCGCACAACCCCTGTTCAACTCAGGGTCCTTCCCCTTTAAGTACTAGCTGTCGTCCCGCAAACGGCAAAGAAGTTCCCGCACACTATGGCTAGAAAAATGCTGCCGCTCGCCTCGAAAGCGCCCGCCGGTGTGTGTCCAAACATTTGGATTGCGCCGCGGGCGCCGCGCCGGAGAGTAGAATGTCCAAAATTTTCGCGCGCCTTTTACCGTTTTCCCCCGGGCGGGCCCACTTTTGTCGTTTTGCCCCAATTTACGGCGCGCCGTGCTTTTAGCGTTTTGACCCAAATCGGCCGAACTTTTAGGATACCCTCAGACTATGGCGGGGGGGGGGGGAGGGGGCCTGTGCGATTAGGAAAACCGTTTTTTACCGCGTCCCCATAAATTGCAATCGACGCATATACAGCTGCCACATCTCCACATCAGGTCACCCCTAAAGTCTGAACCCCCCCCACACTCAACATGTGAATCACACCTCGCTCGGTCCTCGCTCGTGTACACACAGCACACACAGCACACACGTTCAGACCGGTATCCCGTGCCCGTCGGTCGACGCGAGGGAGGCGT
>NW_005195159.1:0-1197 GCF_000372725.1 Emiliania huxleyi CCMP1516
GGGTGGGGGCGACGGCGGCGGCGGAAAGATGGCGGCGGGCTTGGTGGCGGTGGCGAGGGCGGCGAGGTGCTGGCGAGGGCGAAGGTGGTGTTGTCGGTGGTGGTGGTGCAGCGGCGGCTCGGTGGCGGTGATGGCGGCGCCTTGCTCGGTGCCTTTGCGACCAGCATCATCGGGTACCCCGACTCGTACTGCCCCAACTCAGGCTCAAGAGCAGCCACCATCGTCGGCGTGGCTGCAATGAGCGCTGCCGCGGCGATGCCAGCGATGGCAGAGCCGAGCGATTCAGCTGGTGGTCCAGGTACGACGGCCGGCCTGGCGAGCTCGAAGACTGGCCACGAGACGCGGACCTGTGGGAGGAGGCCCACAGCGAGAGTGGCCACAGCGAGCATGGCCGCGGCTCTAATGAAGTCGAAGTACACTCGCACCAGTCCGGCACCGCGGATTTTTTCTTTTTATTTGTTTCGTTGGCGCGCTGCAGGCGGGCGAAAAACTCGTCTCGTCGCACACCAAGGGCTTATGCTCTGGCGAGCTTATGCTCTGGCGAGACGTGAGGCGCATGCGCCCAGGAGGGGAGGGGGCATGCGTAACGACGCTGCTAGAGATGCGTTTCGGGGCCCAGAGATAAAACTTCTGATGCCAGGCGTGACCTAGTAGTGTCCCCAGCTATGGGCGTGTCCACGTTGAAGCCAGGTGTGGTGTGGACGCGAGAATAGCTCCGCCGTTCATGGAGGCAACCGATGCGAGTCGACTGGTGGGGTGGTGTGTGTCGTCGTGGTTTGGTATCAAGAATACTCACTCACACAGGATAAAACTCCAATCAATAAGACACCATCCCTTACAGCCTTCAGCCTCCCATCGAGGCGCAGCGAGCGCACCGGCCAGATCTAGGAGCGAGCCGCCACTTCACCTTCCCACTTCCGAGTAGATCTGCGCTCGTCGCTCGGCCGCGCCGCCCACGCCGCCCACGGCGGCGCCCCCGGTCGCCGCCGCCGGTGCTGGCGTCAGATGTGTCGCCGGCCTCTGCCTCGACCACCGGCGGCGGTCGCTGCTCGGACCCCACCGGCCGCCCGTGCGCCGACGCGGCGGACCCGCCTCCACGCCTGCAGCGGAGGCGGTCGCGGCGTCTCTTGGCCGGCTCTGCAGCGGCCGAGGCGGCTGGGGCTGCTTGCGGCCCGGGATCGACGCCAGCGCCTCAAC
>NW_005195158.1:0-1197 GCF_000372725.1 Emiliania huxleyi CCMP1516
GCCGCATCACGGCCGCATCTCGGGGCGCATCTCGCAAGCGTGCCTGGCCGCGCGCCGTCAGCGCGTAGAACGCCTTGCCCTCGCTCGCCCTTGCCTTGGTCTCCCCGGCCGGCTCGAAGAAGGCGCCCTCGATCCTGCCCTCGCGCGAGAGCGCCGTCACGATGGAGTGCCTGGGGAGAGATGCGGAGAGAGATGCGGAGAGATGGGGAGAGAGGGGACACACCGCGTGCCTTGAGCCCCCGTGTGAGTTCCCCGGGTGCGCGACAACATGTGCACATGCACGTGCACGTGCATGTGCGTGTGCGTGTGCATGTGACGTGCATGTGCATGTCATGTGCAGCACGTGCATGTGCATGTCATGTGCATGTGCGTGTGCGTGTTATGTGTGGCCCCCTCTCCCCGGGCCCCGCCGGTGCTTTCGCTCTGCCCTTCTACGGCCGAGCGCCGGCTGATGTCGATGGCGTGCGCCTCCGTCGCCTGCAGAGAGGCGAGGGCGTGTGACGGAGTGCTTTTGGGGGTGTGAGAGCACGTGCTTTGTCCGGTAATGTCCGCGAATGGGAGGGCACTTGTGACGAGGCATGATGGAGGGCACTTGTGACGAGGCATGATGGAGGGCACTTGTGACGAGGCATGATGATGGAGGGCACTTGTGACGAGGCATGATGATGGAGGGCACTTGTGACGAGGCATGATGGAGGGCACTTGTGACGAGGCATGATGATGGAGGGCACTTGTGACGAGGCACGATGATGGAGGGCACTTGTGACGAGGCATGATGATGGAGGGCACTTGTGACGAGGCATGATGATGGAGGGCACTTGTGACGAGGCACGATGATGGAGGGCACTTGTGACGAGGCATGATGATGGAGGGCACTTGTGACGGGGCATGATGGAGGGCACTTGTGACGAGGCATGATGATGGAGGGCGAGTGGCAGTCGCTGGTGCGGACACGTGTGCTGAGCCGTGTGTGTGCTCCCCGTCTTGCTTGCCACTACTGGGGAACCAAGAACTGCGCTTCCGTCGCCTGCGTCACGTACTCGACGCTCTCGACGATCTCCCTCCATATCTCCCCGTCTCTCCCCATCTCTCCCCATCTCTCGCCTGCGTCACGTACTCGACGATCTCGACGATCTCCCTCAATATCTCCCCGTCTCTCCCCATCTCTCCCCATCTCTCGCCTGCGTGACGTACTCG
>NW_005195157.1:0-1197 GCF_000372725.1 Emiliania huxleyi CCMP1516
GGCCCAAAATCAGCCAAATCGGCAAAATACCGGGGATTTTGCGGGTATACCTGGAAACCCCCGGGTATACCTGAAAAATACCCTGCGACCGCCTGGGTATCGTGCCGATTTCCTCAATTTTGCCTCAGATTTTGCCCCAGACCAGCTCTCAGACTCAGGGTACAGGGAAACTCGCGAGTTTCCAGAATGGAGCACCAAACACCCTCTGTTTTCCCTGGAAATTTCCGGAAACGCAAAGTGCTGGGGCCCCTCTGTTTTCCTTTTTGTTTGCCGGAAAAGCTTGTGCAGGCCAACCCCTCCCCTCAGCAGAGCGGGCGAGAATGCTTAAGCATTCACGCCACTAGCAACAAGAAACGCCCAAGATTTCGAAATCTTTGCTCTTCAAGTAAAAGAATTTTAAGGAGAACTTTTCTTTCGACAGCAAAAAAGAAGTAAAAGCGGCGAAAGAAAGGCACACAAGTTCGCTGGAGCGGACGCTCGCCGCAATATCGCGGTGTGGCCCCCTGGGCAAACGTTTCGTCGCCGACGAGGAACGCCTTGCCAAGAGCCAACCCCCGACCCTCTTCTTCTCGCTAGCCTCTGGGCAATATGGAGCTGTTCAGCCTGCGCACGCTGCTTAGCCTGCGCACGCTGCTCGCAGTCGTCGTGCCGTTGGCTATGATCGCCGCCTCTGCCGTGCTGGAGAAGAGGCATGGCGTGGACGCCGAGGCTGCGGACAGGGCCGCCTCGGCCGCCGAAGCACTTTCGCGGCGGCTTGCACGCCAGCGTGCCTCCAACGAGGCGTTCGTCAACCGCACCTGCTCTCTCTCGTCATTGGTGATGGCGCCGCAGCAGGCCAGCTCCCTGCCGCCTCGGCTCGTCATCGGAGCGGGCTACCCGTCCTCGGGTGTGACGGCGCTCGTGGGCGTGCTCCAGCGGCTACCGAACGCCTGCGAGCCGAAGCGCACGGAGCTCAATTTTTGGAGCGGCACGAGCAGATACGGCGCAGAGCAGACGCGGCACACATACTTGGACAGGTTGCGTTGGCGGTGGGCGGATCCTTGCTCGCTCGCGTGGGAGGTGTCAGAGAGGTACGGCTCGCTTGAGGGCTCCTCGCGCCGTGCCTGCTTGCCCGCGCAGATCCGGGTCTACTTCCCCACCGCCCGGGTGGTGCTGCTGGTTGCTGATCCAGTGCAAAGGGCGTGGCTCCAGCAGACT
>NW_005195156.1:0-1197 GCF_000372725.1 Emiliania huxleyi CCMP1516
TAGCAAGGCGCGAGACAAACATAGCCGAGATACAGGCGAGATACAGCGAGATACAGACGAGATACAGACCAGATACAGGCAAGATATAGCCGAGAATAGAGAGATAGCCGACCGAGGCAGCCGAGATTATATATTTGTGAATACCAACCAGCAGAGACAACCCTTTTGCCCCCCCCCCCCCCCCCACCCACCCACCCACCCACCCACCCACCCGCCACCCCCACCTTGAATTTCGCAAGTCCAGGACAAGCCCAAATGCGAGGCGGGCCGCCCAAATTCGCAAGTCCCCAGATCCGCAGAGTCTAGGACGCATCGCCCGCTCATGCGGCGGAGAACACAAGGCCTCACAACGTGAGACGCCGTCGTCGCGCTCTCTGGCGCGAGCGGTTGCTCTCGCGGGCAGGGCGGTTCGGGGTAGTGCCAAGCACCACGCCCCCGCCCTCTATTCGTCACAGCGAGACCCTCGGCTCGATAAGTACTTAGCACCGACAGCTCTGAGGCGTGTCGGACGGCGACCCCATCATCGCGTGTATCGCGCTCTCTGGCGCGAGCGGCGCATAGCCGGTTGCTCTTGCGGGCAGGGCGGTTTGGGATAGGGCCCAGCACCACGCCCCCGCCCTCTATTCGTCGCGGCGAGACCCTCGGCTCGATACGTACTTAGGACGCATCGCCCGCTCAGTGCGGCGGAGAACACAAGGCCTCACAACGTGAGACGCCGTCGTCGCGCTCTCTGGCGCGAGCGGCGCGTAGGCGGTTGCTCTCGCGGGCAGGGCGGTTCGGGGTAGTGCCCAGCACCACGCCCCCGCCCTCTATTCGTCACAGCAAGACCCTCGGCTCGATAAGTACTTAGCACCGACAGCTCTGAGGCGTGTGTCGGACGGCGACCCCATCATCGCGTGTATCGCGCTCTCTGGCGCGAGCAGCGCGTAGCCGGTTGCTCCTGCGGGCAGGGCGGTTCGGGGTAGGGCCCAGCACCACGCCCCCGCCCTCTATTCGTCGCGGCGAGACCCTCGGCTCGATAAGTACTTAGCACCGACAGCTCCGAGGCGTGTCGGACGGCGACCCCATCATCGCGTGTATCGCGCTCTCTGGCGCGAGCGGCGCATAGCCGGTTGCTCTTGCGGGCAGGGCGGTTTGGAATAGGGCCCAGCACCACGCCCCCGCCCTCTATTCGTCGCGGCGAGACCCTCGGCTCGA
>NW_005195155.1:0-1197 GCF_000372725.1 Emiliania huxleyi CCMP1516
CCCCTTTTTGGGGGGGGGGGGCACGGTGGGAGAAACCCTTTTCCCCCCATTTTTCCCCCCTTTTCTTTTCCCCCAGCGGGTGGGGGGAGCCGTTTTCCGCCCATTTTTCCCCCCTTTCCTTTTCCCCCAGGGGGTGGGGGGAGGCGTTTTCCGCCCATCACCCCCCCCCCCCCCCAAGCGGGTGGGGGGAGCCGTTTTCCGCCCATCACCCCCCCCCCCCCCCAGCCGGTCGGATGAGTCGCTCTCCGCCCATCACCCCCCCCCCCCCCTCTCCTGTTGTACACTTGATGCCCGTTGCACCCGGCCAGCCGAGCCGCTCAGCCGCCGTCTGCCAACGAGGCCACTATGCGCGCGCCAGTCCACTTGAGGCGGTTATGATTCGATCTGCCGCCCGGGACCCGCCGCGCTGCGCTTGCTTTAGGAGTTTTGTCGCGTCTTGTCGCTCGGGAACGAGAGTCGCTCCGTTCCGGAATATTGTTTAGCCTTTCCCTTTTGTTTGCTGATTGCCGATGCCACGTTGGTGTTAAAGTTGTATGCGCACTGTAATTAGCTAAAAACGTATAAACCCTGAATGCTGAAAACCGCGAGCGAGACGCTTATATCTCTGAGAGTCAGGGCTCTCCGCGGACCGCGCGTACCGCGTCCGCGAGAGCCGAGAGCGAGACGTACACACGGTACTTTTTTGTTTTTAGTCGGAACACATAGACGTTGTAATCTTCCACTCTCCGCGGTCTCCCGCCCACAGCGTCCTCTGACTCTATTACCAACCGTCTATTCCGCGTTCCGGCGCGGGCCTCTCTCAGCGAGCCTGGCCGTCGCCCCCGAAAGCGCGCAGCCGCTCCACAGCGGCTGTGGCGCGGCGGTCCGTCCCCTGTGCGGCGCGGCGGCGCGGCGGCATCATCTCGTCCTCACGCACGCGCTGCAGCCTCTTTTCCTCGGGGCGGCCGCCGCCGCCGCCGCGGCCTGCCTTGCGCGGGAAGACGGCGCCGTCCGGGTCCGCCGCCACCGCCTCGTCGCCCGCGTACATCGCGGGCAGCTCGGCGTCGCCGCGCCTTGCCCCGCCCGAGAGCGGCGCAGCCTCGGCCGGGGCCTCTCCGGCGGGGCGGCGCGGGTCGGCGGTGCCGTGCTGCCTCTCCTCACCGCCGCTAGTACCGCCGGGGCTGCTACCGCAAGCACGGGAAGGGGGGGGGGGGGGGG
>NW_005195154.1:0-12489 GCF_000372725.1 Emiliania huxleyi CCMP1516
CGGGCGCGGCGGCGGCTCGGTGCGGAGGAGGCTCGTCGCAGGGCAGACACTCCGCGCCGCCCACGGGGCCGCCCCCCTCCCCCCCGCTCCCAGGCGCAGACGCGGCGCCCGCGCCCGCCTGCGCCCTGGACAGCTGCCTCTCCGCCTGCGCCGCCCGCTCGGCAAGCGCTTCCAGCAGAGCCGACGCGAGGGCGAGGACGGGAGCAGTGCGGCGCTCCTCCGTCAGGTGCTCCCCGAAGGGCTCGGCCGGCCGGGCCAGCATGCACACGCGGCAGACGCGCTGCTCGTCGTGCAGGCAGCAGGCGTAAAACTCGACCGAGCTCTTGTATGCTCCGCACCCATCGCATTGCCGCAAGACGCGGTTCTGCCGCCGCGCGTCGCGCGCCTCTCGCGGCTGGCGCTCGCGCGGAAGCTTGCATGCCCTCGCAACGGTGACAAGTGCTGCCGCGTCGGGGTCCACCTGCCTCTGCGGGTCCATCGAGGGCGGCAGCGGCAGCAACACTTGGTGGTACACCAGCTCGCGAGGCAGCACGGGCGGTGTCCGCTCGTCGCCGGCGAGCGCCTCTCGGAAAAAGGCGAGGGCGGCCGCGAGGAACGGAGGGGACAGCTTGCGGCGCAGAACGCGGTCCGCCTCAGCCGCATCCATACCGCCGCCCAGCAGTGCCGCGTGCACAGCTCCTTCAGCAACGAGCTGAGTGAGCGTGTCCGGGTCGAGCAGCTCGGCCCGGGCTGGCTCCGGAAGCTTGGCGAAGACGCGCCGGAGCCTCTCCGGGTTGATCTCCCATCGGCGCGAGTGCCAGCTGCGCTTCTTGCGCGAGGAGGGACGACGAGCGAACGGGCAAAGCAACATATAGGTGTGTGTGCATGGACGCCGGCGAGAGGCTTCGAAGAGACTTCTCGACGAAGAAAGAAAAAGTAAAAGTCCCCAGCAAGAAAAAGAATTTGGTGCCCCGACTGGCGCGCACTGGCACTAACACGGGTACACCACGGGAGCCGCCTAAGAATTCAGCGCAGAATTCGGAAACGCATGTCTCTCTCCCATAGCGCGCCGGGCGTCCCAGCTGGGGGAGATCTGGAAGGCCGTCGTCTACCACTCTTGTCTTCTATCCCCACCGGCAGGTCCACCCCGGCGGGTTCCCCGCCCCTCTCAGCAGGGTGCGGTCTGGGCCCACGCCGTCGCTCGCTGTCCCGGCGTCTGGGGCTGTGCCCGCGCGTCGCGTGGTTGCTTTGGCGACGGCTCGGCTCGGCCCGAGGCCGAGCTGGCGCGCTCGAGGCTGACTCGCGGGCTCCGAACGACGCCCCCGCTCCCCACTCGCTCGATGGCACTCGGACGCGGCGAGGGAAGCGCCGACCGCCTCGTTCTGGGGCTCGGCGTCGAGATCCCGACTGACGCACGGACTCCGGGCTTGTGTTCAGGTATCCCGGTGCCAGACGCCGCCGCACGCTTGCGGAAGGACGCCATCAGCTCCGCCACATCGCTCCGATCTGAGGGCTTTCTGGACTGGTTCCGATGCTGTGGAAGGTCTATGTTCCACTCTTCGAGGCCGTGCACGTAGAAGGGCTCGGCCGAGAAGCAGCCCCAAGGCTGACGAGCGTCGTCGGCCTTGTGCGGTGTCAGGAGACCGATCACCGTCTTGGCTACGCTCTCCCTCTCGTCTGCTTCTGCATCCCCCAGCATTAGCCGCAGCGCCACCGCGCTCTGCTTGCCTCCACGCTTGAGGAGAGCACGACAGCCACTTGCACCGCCTGCTCTACCACGGACCTCGACACCGGTGTTCCGACTGAGCATGAGCTCTACCAGAATAACCTTGCTCAAATGGGGATGCTGCTCCACCGAGCTCTTGAAGTCCGATCGAACGAAAGAAAGGAACATTCGCTCGTTCTCCTCGCACGCAAGTAATTGCGCAAAGACAAGTACCACCGGCAACGGGCCATCAAATCCGCCTCGCCACGCCTGCCCCTCAGCCCCCCAGACAATCTCGCCGATGAGCTCCACCGTGGACTCAACTTGTGGTGCGCACTTTCGGTAGCACGCGATAGCTAAAGCAGCAAGATCCTCTAGGCCTGTGGTGGTCGTCTTTTCGACATCACTGCCCTCTGATTTTCTAGCCTCAGCAAGCGCCTGGAGCAGGCTTTGCTCAACATCATCGGAACCACGAAGGGCACCCATCGTCCGGAACACAGACCGAACGACGATTTCCATCTGCCCCGCCCGAGAAGTCGCAAAAAGCGTGCCTGCCTCTAGGCACTCTCGTCGCGGCTCCTGACGCCATTCTTTCAACCGCTTTGCGCAGAGCACAATGTCCGCTTCACTTTTTTCATCAATGGGGATGCGGACAATTCTCTCAGCCCAAGGATGTCCAGCTGCCGCGGCAGCTCTCCGCCCAGAGCGACAGTCTGGTTCGGAGGCGTCCGAACTCGACGATGCCATGAGGCCGGACGCGCGGTTATCAGTTTCCACACTCCTCGGTACACGGACGTACGCACGTCCGTTTCTTTCCATTAATTTAAGAACAAACGGAGCCTCTCCTATTGGCTGCTGAGGTGGCATGTGGTGAAGCCTCTGGGGGGGTCGGGACCCCCCCCCTAGCATGTGGTGAAGCCTCTGGGGGGGGGTCGGACCCCCCCCTAGGATGTGGTGGGCACCCCCCAGCAGTTCGTGGGCTAGGTAGGAATAGCCGCCAGAGAGAGCCGATTTTGCCCCCAAAGTTGTGAAATCGTGGCTGAAAGTCCAATATCTTGGAGAATCTGGCCAGTTCAAGGCTCATGTAGGTTGTAGCTCCAACGGATAAGGTTCTTCGAAAAATGCTGCGAAATAAGTGTAAAATCAAGGGCCCGGAGGGCCCTGACCACGGGGCATGACCCCCCCCCCCCCCCCCCCCCTTAGAATGTGGGGAAGCCTTGGGGGGGGTGGGGACCCCCCCCCCTAACATTTGGTAAAGGTCTTGGGGGCCCCCCCCCCCCCCCCTAGCATGTGGTGTGGAGAGAAGGGCGCCCCCCTCCCTGGAAGCGATGTGCGCCTGCTTAGGCTAGACAGAGCGGTGTCCGCGAAGGTTCCTCTCTTTTTGTTTGACCACGAATAATCATCCGCCGTGTTTCCATTTTCACTAACTTGTACGCGCGGTACATACACACATGCGAGAGAGCTCCCTCCACACTCCCGCCTCTCGGTTTGTGTCACACACACCACGCGGAACGCATCTCCATCCATCGCTTCGGTGAAGGGGGTGAACCGCGCCATCCTCGATCGCCGTGCAAAGCTCGCTTCCGAGCTCTCACGCCGCGCGTTAGGGCCTAGAGACCCCTTAGGGCCTAGAGACCCCCCCCCCCCCCCCTTCCATTAAGCTAAAGGTACGGCTAGTACGTTTGTTTATAGCTGCAGCCTCCCTCTCGGGCCTCGGGCCGCTCTATCTATAGTTGCACACAAAAGAGCGCGCCCATGTTTCTGTCTTCAAGACCCGTCCTTTTACGCGTCGCGCTCTAATACGAGCACCTAATCGCAAACAACTAAAACCTGAGGCAAAGTAGTGCTCATCAATAAGAGTTGCACCCACACGTCCACTAATATTACCTGTTGCGGCGTGCTTGCTATCCGGTGCCATGCTCGCGGTCTGGCTGTGGACTTTGAGCGCCTCGATCACGTATGCGTCCGCTTTGGTGTGCCAGGCGGGTACTTGCACGGACATCATCGCTGAGACTTGCTTCTACGATTCATCCTGTGGTGGGTCCGGCGCATCTCACGGCGGGCTCGGCTGCAATGCAGGCGGCAAAGATCTCTGCCGCTTCTGTGGCTTCGGAGACTATGAAAGGATACCGTGCCCTCTTCCCCTGCCGACTCGCTGCGGTAAGCCCACATGCACGATGTCGGTCCTGTTGAACGATGCGAATGGCCTTGCCTGTGGCCAGCGCATGATTTGGCTCGAAAAGTACTGGGGGATGACCGAGCTGGAAGCTTGCCACAAGGTTTCAGCCGAGGAGTTTCCTGTGGTGTGTGCCGGCTGCGCTGATCCCCTGACACCGCCTTACCCGCCGAATCTAGCTCCAACGCCTCCATCCCCACCATTCCCGCCTTTGCCGCCGCTGCCGCCCCCGCCTTCTCCGCCTCCCCCTGCAACCGCCACGGGTGAATTGTCACGCTCAAATCTGCCAGCAGAATACACTTTGCCTCTTGGGTGGATACGACTGCGCCTGACCTTAAACCCACCCATCTGGGACGTGGCGTACGTGGGAAGCACCCTCTTCGTCGAGCTGAGCCACCTCACGGCCCCAACTCTCGAGGCGACCCAGAACGCACGCTTCTATTGGCTGCGCACCGGAACCCCTGTTGTTTTTGACATGGACCAAGCCGCCTTCTCCGCACGCATGTGCCTGCCGCACTAGATGTCGCTCTCACCCGCCCCGTACCGCCTGCGCTCCGGCTTTGGGAGATCACGCCCACCTCCCACCCACTTGTGCGCGCCTCTTCCACCGCAGGTGCCTCGCCCTCATGTCGGGTCTGGACGCGGAGTTCGACTACATGCCACTGCTGGGGACGCTCGAGCCTGCGGCAACCCGCATCAAGTACACCGAAGGCGACGAGTGGGCGCCTCTTTCGTGTGCGACACCGCAATCAACCGTCGTGAATGGCGACCCTGCCCCGAGCGCATCCTCCGACTTTGACCCGCACCTGCACTTTGCGCACGGAGGCAAGGCTGACTTCCGCGGCCGTAATGGGGTCTACTACAACTTCTTCTCGGCGCCCGACTTTGCCGTCAATCTCCGCACCGACCAGGCTATCTTTGTGCAGCATGGGAGCAAGACTATCGTTAACGGTTCCTTCTTCACCGAGGCGCACGTTGTGGCGAGGGTCGGCGGCGGCGACGGTGGGCGCGAGTGGGCCAACGTCTCCCTCTGGGGGCTGCCACAGCTGGGCGGCGCGGTGCTCAACGGCACTTGTGGTGCCACACCCTTTGCGCTCACCAGCCGCGGCTACATGGACTGCCATGACCTGGCGATTCGCACCACCGACTTCTCTGCCTTCCTCCTCTTCCGCAACTGGAGCGTGACCATCGGGCGATACAAGGTGCACCGCCCCATTTCCGGCCCTGCGCACCGACTCGACGTCTCCTTCAGCGGCAGCGCCGCCGCCGCCGAACGCGCCCTGCCTCATGGCATCATTGGGCAGAGCTTCGCCTCCAAGCTCCCCCTCAACGGCAAGCAAGACAAGTACCCGAGCGACGGCAGCCGCTTCACCACGAGCGCGATGGGGGAGGGCGCGCTCGAGGGCACGGCGGCCATGTACGAGGTGCCCTCGTCCTTTGCGACCGATTTCGCCTTTTCACGCTTCCGCAAGGCGGCATAGTAGGCTGCCACCCCTAACAAACCAGGTATATGTAGCGGCGGGCCTCCCAGATGGGGGGGGGGGGAGGGGGGGGGGCAGCGGCACAGCTCAGTTTAGCTGAGTCAGAGTCAAATCTACGCCCTCGTGGTGCCGTCGATTATCGATGTACGATCTGTCCCGGCTCTCAGGCGGCGGGGGCACGGTTTTGATGTTCGGTGTTGGGGGGGAGAGGGCGAGGGGGGGGGGGGGGGAGGCCACAACGACAGTCGTCTCTTTCTTTGTTTGAGCAACTGGCCGGAGCAAGGCCGAGAGCCTGAGTCGAGGGGGCATGTATCTATCAATGTATCGAAGGTGAAGAACAACTCCAGGCCGCTCGAACTGGGGACACCAACGCGGTATGGGCACGCGGGACAGGAGATATGACGGCACGCTGGAGCGACACCAGACACACAAACTCACAAGACACTCAGCCAGCTGGGCTGCCCAGGGCGGCGAAAAGGGGGCGGCGAAAAAAACGGTAAAAGAGAGTTGCCGTTCTGTTGCCATCCCAAAAACTGTGTCACTCCCCTTTCAGCTTTCTCCCGGCCGGGGTGGGGCGCGCGCGGGGGCGGCGGGTGTGCGGGATGTCTGTGGGGGGCCGAGAGCGATGTGTAATGCGTGTGTCCGCCTGTTTGTTTCGTAACCTCGAAGGCTAGCTCAAAAAGAATTCCAGAATTTGCCGCGCAGTTCTGGCGCGAGACCGCGTGATATAACATTCCGATGAGCACTCTTCAGAACCTCGGACTGCGTAGCCGGAAGCGCCGTGCGTTGGGCATCGCTCCTGGAGACGGTGCCAAGAGCGTGGCGAAAGCTGCCAGACCTGCAGCGGCTCAACTGCCGCAATCAGCGACGCAGATGGGCCTCGTCACGATCGAGGAGCGCGCCGAGGCCAGAAGCGGCTCCGCAGAGCTGTCACACGTGGCGCAGGGCGGGGGTGGGTGCGAGCGCGAGGCGGACAAACCGGCGCAGTGCGCCCCGAGGCGGTCTGCGGCACCCGCCATGAGGGCGTCAAGGTCAGCTTCGTTGACGCCGGTCATGCAGTCGCTGGCACACGGCCTCACGCAGTCGAAGCTGCCCGCACAGATACCCGCACAGCCGGACTCGCCTGTCGCCACGCCGAGCGGCGATGCAGAGCGCACCCCGCGGACGGCCCGCGCCCCGCCTGCCGTCGCGCGTTGCTCGAGTCCCATATCGCCGCCTCGTCTCCCGGCGCACCTGCAGCAGATTGAAGAGGCCTTCATCGCGGTCGAGAGCACGCTCCTCTTCTTCCAGGGGAAGCGGGGCGACCAGCCGCTCTTCACCGCCCTCCAGCCGCACCTGCAGCGCGCGACGGGCCGCACTTTCCCGCCCGAGATGCTGCAGTCCATCCTGGGCGTGTGGCCAGAGGCGTACGACGTGACGGCGGTGTGGCCGCCTTCGAGAGGTCCGCGCATTCCGGGCGCGGTCGAGGTGCAAGACTGGCTCATCTGCTCGCCGTCGGCGCGAAGCACCCCGGCTCCCGTCTCGCCCGCCGACCTGGGCGCACGAGCGCAGGTCGCTCTCCTCTCAAATCCGGCGCAGTCGCGCACCGCGGCGACCGCTGCCGCCGCCGGGCTCGGCGCTCGCCGCGCGGAGATGCGCGCGCGGCTGCTGCAGCACGTGCACGCCGAGCAGGATTCCGCTCCGCCGAAGGCGCTGCTCCCAGAGCGGGCTCGCCGAGGCGGGCCGATCGCGCGCCCTCACCGGCCGCCTGAGGCAGGGGCGCTGGTCGCGCAGCCAGGTGCCGCGCAAGAGCACGCGGCTGCGCCGCAGGCATCTCGGGTGCAGGACGCAGCGGAGGCGGCCGCGGTGGGCTCGAGCAAGCCCGCGACGGACCCGAAGCTCGCAGGCCTCTCGGCGGCGCTCGTCGAGAAGATCATGCTGCGCGAGGCGGCGAAGAAGAGCGCCGCGGCAGCCGCGCCGGCGGTGCGACACGCCAACCTCCAGCGGCAACTTCCCAACATCGCGCTCGCCGTGCGTGCCGCCCTCCACCGCGAGCGCGGCTCGGAGTGCGCCGCAAGCGCTCTGCCGATGGCGCAGCTGCTGGACCGCTTGCGCTATCGCTTCGCATCCGCAAATATCTCGACAGAGGAGCTGCGGGAGCTGCTGGCGCTGCTCGGCCAGACGGCGCCGCAGTGGTTCTCGACCGTAGACACGGCCAAGGGCGCCATCGCTAGGATTCAGAACCGCGTGCCGTGGCCGTTCTGAGCTCGTCGCGGCGGAGGGATAGGCTGAGGACCAAGAGGGGACGCTCACACCGTTCACCGAACACGAAACCCATCACACGACACACTTCCATGTCCATGTCCATGTCCATGTGCCATGTGTGGCCATGTGTGCGGGAAGTGGGATGCGTGGCCATCATGGATATGTGGCGCGTGCAGGGTGTGGCGTCGGCCTTGTTGTTGTTCAGAGCTAAAAAACTGTTCCTGTCGTTCAGACCTCGCTAGACACGGAGGACTCGCTCACAAGACCTCATAATCAACACGACGTGATACACGTACTCACGATCTCGAAGACCTCTTACAACACGGCCGCCGCCGCGGCGAGTCCGCCTCTAGGCGTGTGGGCGCGCGCTGCCGCTGCCGCGCGCTTGGCCGTTGCGAGTGCCTCCGCATCCATGGGTGTGGGCGCGAGCGGCGGCGAGTAGTCCAAGCCGCTGCCAAACTGCCAGCCCTCGACAACGCGATCGAGCTCGAATCGTGTCTCTGGCGGCAGCAGCGGCGCGGCAGCCTTGGCGAGCGCGCGGCTCTGCTCCGAGCCGAGGGCGGAGCCGAGGACCATCGCGGCGAAGTGGACGAACCAGTCGGCGAGGGGGACGGGTCCGAGGCGGATAAGGATCTCGACCGCGGTCAGTGGCGCCGAGAGCATCAGCCCGCCGATTGTGAGCGCGAGGCCGTCGACGCGCAGCGTGTCCTGGAGGAAGGGGAGCATCACCGCCTCCCCGCGCGCCTCCATCACCTCGAACGTCGCGACGAGGACCTTCGAGATGAAGTCGGCGGACCACGCGCCCTGCTGCACCGGCGGGCGCATCGACGCCTGGAAGAGCCACGCGGCGCGCAAGTTGGCCTGGTACGGGTTGATCAGGCCCAGCTGGCCGCACGAGAGCGCGTCGGCGGCGAGAGCGCTCTCCACGGCGTCAGAGAGCCGTCCGATGTGCCTCGTGATAGCCCCAAATCCGCCGAAAGAGAGCGGGCTCTGCAGCCCGCCCGCGTCGCCGATCTGCATGACGCGGTCGAACTGGACGGGCAGCGGCGAGTCCTTGTACGAGGTGAAGAGCCCAAACAGCACTCGCTCCGGCGTGAGGTCGTCGAGGTCGACGCCCTGGTAGCGTGGAAGCAGCCTCCAGTAGTCCTCCATGATGTCCATCACCGACGGCCTCTCCGGCTCGAGCCCCATGTAGGTGAAGAGGTACGTCGTGCGCTGGGTCGCGCTCGCGCTCGCCGGGAACGCCTCCCAGAAGTACTGTGTTGGGCAGCCGGCGCCGCCCGCCGCGGGCTCGGTGAGCGTGTCCGCGAAGATGACGTCTCCAAACGTGTTCAACTCTTTTGGGTAGCCGTCTGCGCACGAGCCGACGACCACGCACACCCCGTCGGGCGGCGCGCCGCCGCGCACCTGCGCGACGATCGGCGATCGCTGCCCCATGCAGTCGATCAGGAGCCGCGCGCGCACCTCGCGCCCGTCGGCAGCGGTGAGCACCGCCGCGCCGGGCCGCACGCGCACCGTCGAAAGGGGCGTCCTCTCGAGCACGACTCCGCCGGCCGCCTCGAAGCGCGCGCGCGCGCACCGGACAAGCGCCTCTGGCCGGACGCCCACGTTGAGCACGTCGTTGAGCCACACGTCGGCGCCGCCCTGGAAGCCGCAGCGCACGGGGTTGAACTCGATGCCGATGACCTCGTCGAGCTCCTCGAGCGAGAGCACGCCCGCCTCCACGAGCTCCATCACCTCCTTGCGCGACGCGTTCCAGTCCTGCTCGCGCCCGCGCAGATCACCGCCCTCGAGCACCGCCACCCGCAGCCCGCGCAGCACAAGCGCGGTGGCGAGCAGGATGCCGATGTTGCCGCCAGCAACGACGAGATCGTACTCTGCCGTCTCCACAGCTGCGGTGGGCTCGTCGAAGACGACCTGCTTGGCCGGCGGAAGCTCACCGGCGCGCAGCCTGCTCCAGGCGTCGTCGAGCCGGAGCAGCGCGTCATACGTGGTGGCGCCGCCCGCACCACCCGTCTGCACGTTGGGTGGCAGCTTCGCCATGAGCTGCTCGGTGAGCGTGGCGGCCATCATCGTCGGGCGTGCGCGAGGCGTGTACGTTGGCGAGAAGGCCGCGGTCGCCGCCGCGAGAAGCCGAAGTGTGGCGAGCATGGCAGAATAAGTGCGCGGTGGATAGAGAGACACACTTCACACCCATACCGCGTTGGTGTCCAGTCCGAGCCTGACTGTTCTTCACCTTCCTACATATGTATGTTCGTAGTGGCGCGATTGTGCGTCAGGCGAAAGGCGAGCGCCGGCGGAAGGTGGCACGCCGAGCGTGTCAGCCAAGGGAGGCGATTGCGCGTCAGGCAAAGCTGTTGTTCATACATACAGCCTTGTTATTGAGAAGAAAATACGGCGCGTGGCGCTGTGCGCTGGTCTGTGAGAGGTTGAGGTGCGAGCCCTGGAGGCCCTGGGATGGGGGTATTCACACATGCATGCATCTCTCGAGGTTCTCGAGGTGGATATCCTTTGGCCGCGTTGGGTAGCATGCATGCATGGGCATGCATGCACAGACACACAGCGCCTTCCCCTTCCCCCTCAAGACCTTCCCAAGGGCGAGGACACGCGCAGGCCGCACCTCTAGTGAGGGAGGCCCGCATAGTATGTATGTGGGTGACTCGGCTGCCGCCGCCCCTGCCACCCCTGTGTCAGTGTGCCTGTGGTAGCGAGAGACTGCCAGCGAGAAGCTGGAGGCAGGTCGCTAGACTGAGATGAGACCGCCAGTGGAGTTGGGATTCCACCGTGCACCGCGCTGGCGAGCCTGTCGTGTCCCTTGTCAGGAGCAGGAGAGCCCCACCTGTCCCCCTGATCGTCCTTCCAAAATCCTGCTCGTGCAGGTGGGGACCCTGTCCTCCTCCCCTATCCCTCGTTTGGGTTGTCTGTTTTCTTTCTTCCTTAGAGAGGAGAGAGATTTGTTTGCCTCGTTGGTGCTGGTTGTTACGAGAGAACGACGAGAGTGGGACGACCGCGAGGTGGCATGAAGGTTGCAGCGAGAATCGGCGAGAGACTGCGAAGAGAGGAGAGGCGGACGCCCAAGGGAGAGAGAGAGAGATTTTTAGAAGCCAACAAGAAATGTGGCACACACAGTGATTTGGGCTCGGCAGCTTGTCGACTACCAGCCGAAGCCGGAGTCGGAAAACCGTAGCCGAGATGGTCGTCGAGGGTGTCGAATATGTCATTCGCCTCGCTAGCTTCTCTCCCAAGGGTGGGCGACGGCTAGCGCATCACACCCCTCTCCTTAAAATCCCTGTGTGGTGGCGGCGTGCATTCCTCCCATCCCTCCCTTGGGTTGTCTGTTCTTTCTTTTTTGTGCTGGGCTGTGTGTGTGTGTGTCATTTTTGTTTCTTCTCCCCCTCTCACAACACGAGCGAGGCACGGGACTGGCGCGCACTGGGTACCTAAGAAATGGCTTCGCGAGATCGCGCCACTCCCTCCGCGGTCCCCGCGGGCGGCAGCGTGGCGCGGGACGAGACACGGGTCCACAGCTCGAGGTCGTTTCGCAGCATCTTCCTGATCGCTGCGCTCTCGCCCTCCGGCAGGGTCGCACCCCCTCCGTCTTCCCGGTACGCCTCGTCGCTGACTTGCGTCGCCAGCCAGCGATCACCCGTCCACGCGGCAAACCGCGCCAACGGACGCTCGGCCTTGAAATCCACCTCGTACAGCATCACAAAGACGGATCGGAGGAAATAGTCGGCGAGGTCGACCGGAGAGCGCAAGCCGCTGTACTCGGGACCGAGCATTCGGAGACCTTTCGGCGCAAATGTTTGCGTATACACGTCGCCAAAGTAAGCAGCGTACGCGGTCCGAGTCATGTTTGGGCATCTCAGCCGCTCTGGGTCCTGCCATCCTCGACATTGTCGCCCCCCCTCAGCGCATCCCTCGCAAAAGTAGCTGTAGCTCGACAGCAGCCGGCTAATTGGGTGCCGCAGCAAGGTGATGTAGCGGCAAGGACGCGGCACTCGTTCGCAGTACTGAATCGAAGGCGTGGCGCCATCGTGAGTCGATGCGAACAGGGCGACGACATCACCGTTCGCGACAGAATGGCACGAGCCGTCGGCGTCCGTCCGACCTCGCGTCTCGGGATGGCACGGCCCCCCGCCGAACGTCCGCCAGCCGTACCGTGCCGCACGTTGCGCCAGAATGGCCTGCACACGGCCGAATCCGGTCTGGTCGAACGCGATGAATGCGTAGACCAGCCCACGCGTATCAGCAGTCTTGCGCGCGCCACTGTACGTGCTTCCACCAACACCGCGGCTGCCGCCATGCCCGCCAGCAAAACCGTGCCCGACTCCCTGAGGAGTTGCAATCACCGCGCCCGACGCGAGCTGTGCTTCGAGGGCGGAGAGCCGGTGCTCGACGGCTGCGAAGCGTTCCTCCATTTCGGTGCGCTTGAGTGAATTGGCATAGTCCATCCTCTCAAGGCTGGCTCCGCTTGCAGTCACAAAATCGTCGGCGCGCATGGCTGGCGCTTGGATCGCGCAGGAGCTGTTGACCGAGCCTCCGTCCGCTGTGAGCAGGCATCCCGCCATCTCCAGGGTCGCTTCACATTCCCCCTTCATGAATCGCATCGCGAGGTGGAGCAGTGCGGACAAACGCCGCAGCATCATGATTGTGGGTGGGGCCGGGCTCGCCAAGTTCTGAATTCGAGCGCGTTCACGGCTAGGTTCACTGGGAGTCGCTTCGTTTGCGGTCCCTGTGAACCTGTGATAGGTAGGCAGGGCGGGGTGCTTAAAAACTCGGCACTTGCTTGCTCCAAAAGTGCCCCCGCTTCTAAATCAGAAAGAGAGAGAGAGAGTTTGTTTGTTTGTTTGTTTGTGCTAAGCAGCGCTCTCTCTTCTGTCTGATATTCCCACAGACAGACA
>NW_005195154.1:12589-14205 GCF_000372725.1 Emiliania huxleyi CCMP1516
GGCCCACAATGCGTCTCACTCCATCCGCGATGCCAGTGTGCACGTCGTCTTCGTCGTGCTGTGTGAGCGTGGATAGCGTGGAGGGGTTAAATAGGGGGAAACAACATATTCGTTCGGGGGGGCACACCCCGCACCTAGTGTGTGTGCCTCGGCTTGGCCGCTTTGTGTATCTCGAGCCCTCGAAAGAAAGAAAGAAAGAAAACAGACATGCCAAGGGACCTCGAAGCAGGTAAAAAAAGTCGCGAGTGTTTCTTTTCGCACACTAGCCCCGGGGTTCCGGCTCCTACCCAGATAGGGGGTCTGATCCCCATGACTCGCACCAAAACGCCCTACCTACCTACCTATTCCGGGCGCCAACCGCCAGGGCTCCGTGCCCCACCTACCTACCTATTTTGCGGGGCCGCGCAGCGAAGCGAAAAATACCCGTTGAGCCCTCTGTGCGTTGGACGGCCCTGTTCGCGGCTAAACGCGCCGTCCCCCCCCCCCCCCCCCACACCACCACCTACCTACCTATTGCGGGGCCCTCTGGGGCGGTCAAAACCGGACCTACCTACCTATTGCATAGGGTCTAACCGTAGGTAGAAAGGTGAAGAACAGCCAGGCTCGGACTGGACACCGACGCGGTATGGGTGGACGCAAGACAGATGATGACGACACGCACGAGCGACACACAGACACAAAACAAGCTCACAAGACACACAGCCAGCTGGCTGCCACACACCCTGAGTTCGCGTACACATAACTCAAGGCCACATCCTCCCTGTCGCCCCCCCCAGCACTCCAAGGTGCCAAGAGAAACAAACAAGGGCACAACAAACAACAGACCACAGGAAGTGACATGTGAGGCTAGAGCAGCATGCTCCACCTCTAGCAATCTCTCCGGCCGGCGAGGCACGGACGAGACCGTGTGTGGGGTCTAAGTGAGGTGTCTATGGACGCTCTCCTCACGGGCTGGCTGCCTGCGGCTAGCCCTATCTCGCACTCACGGACAGTGACAATCAAATGGGTGACCGTGGCACTGACCCCCTATCTGGTAGGAGCCGGAATCCATTTGTTGCGACAGGCTGCAGCCAAATATTCTGCGGGCTACAACGGCGACTCCGGCACCTTACTATCTGCGCCAGCCGGCTCCCTTTCATGCCTAGAACTGGCACGCGTGGGCGCGATGGGCGCCCGCGAATCCACAACCTTGCAGAAACGGGCGACGCCGACGCGCTTACCGCGCTACTAGTTGACTCTGCCGCGCCTGTTGACATCACAGACAACTGCGGCCGCACGCCGCTGCTGCTGGCCGCCGGAGAGGGCCACGCTGACTGCGTGCAAGCTCTTCTCGCTGCTGGCGCCTCGATCAACCACGCCACGTCCAATGGAAGCACCGCGCTGCACGCAGCCTGCATCGGCGGCCACGCAGCCTGCGCGACTGCACTGTGCGGGGCTGGCGCTGGTCTGGACGAACGCCTACCGGACGGCAGCACGGCGCTCCACCTGGCCTCGCACCAGGGCCACGAGCCGTGCGTCCGCCTCCTCGTCGTCGCGCGCGCCGCCGTCGACCTCGAGTCGGCCTCGGGGTTCACGGCGCTCAAGGCCGCGGTGCAAGAGGGGCGCGCGGACTGCGT
>NW_005195153.1:0-1197 GCF_000372725.1 Emiliania huxleyi CCMP1516
TGCTGTGAGGGGCGGCAGCGACGGCGGAAGCTAGGAAGGTGGCGCCGACGAGGATGGCTGCGAAGACGGTGGCGCCGTCGATGCCGGTGGCTGCGGCGTCGGCGTCTCTGACGGCGTCGGCGTTGAGGACGGTGGCAGCGATGACGGAGCCTGCGAGGTCGGCGGCAGCGAGGGCGGCGGCAGCGAGGGCGTAGGCGGCGCCGGCGGTGGCGGCATTGAGGGCGGTGGCAGCGAGGGCGGTGGCGGCGTTGACAGCGATTGCAGCGACGGCGGTGGCGACGAGGGCGGTGGCAGGGATGGCGGTGGCAGCGAGGGCGGGGGCGGGGTGGGAGGAGGTGGCGACGGCGGGAGGTCTGAAGGGGGCGGCGGTGAGGGTGGCGGCGGCGAGGGCGGCGGCGGCAAGGGGGTGGGCAGCGGCGGCGAGGGCGGAGGCAGCGAGGGCGGAGGCAGCGAGGGCGGCGACGAAGGCGGAGGCCATGAAGGCGGTGGAGCGAGGGGCGGCGACAAGGGCGGAAGCTCGGAGGGTGGCGGCGATGAGGGTGGCTGCGAGGGCGGTGGTGGCGTTGAGGGCGGAGGCAGCGAGGGTCGAGGCAGGGAGGGCGGAGGCGGTGAGGGTGGAGGCGGGGACGGTGGTGGCGGCGAGGGCGGCAATGTGAAGGGGGGCGGCGGAGAGGGTGGCGGCGGGCTGGGAGGAGGTGGCTAGGGCGGCAAATCAGCAGGTGGCGGCGGTAATGGCGGTGGGGGTGAGGGCGGTGGTGCTGTCGGTGGTGGCATCGGATGTGGTGTTATTGGTGGAGGCGGCGATGCCGGCGGTGGCGAGGGCTGGCGAGCCAAAGGCTCAAAACGTGGCGACAATGGAGGAGGCGAGGCCGGGGGTGGGACTGGCGGCGTCGCGGTCGGGAGTGGTGGGAATTGGTAAAATGGCGGCGGCGGCAATGGTGGAGGCGAGGGAGGCGGCGGGATTGGCGGGGGAGGTGACGGCTGCGGTGTAGTTGGTGGCGGCGGTGAAGGTGGGGGCGGCGATGGGGGTGGGGGCGACGGCGGCGGCGTAGGTGCCTTGTCGGGAGGATACGGCGGAGGGGAGGGCGGAGGCGTGGGCGCCCTGACAGGCGGGTACGGCGGCGGTGAGGGCGGAGGAATCGGCGCCAGGCCAGGCGGATACGGTGGTGGTGACGGAGGCGGCGATGGCGGCGACGA
>NW_005195152.1:0-1197 GCF_000372725.1 Emiliania huxleyi CCMP1516
GCGCACCGCTACCTCAGCCGCATGCGCGCGTTCGTTCGCACGGTTGCCGAGTTCTGCGAGAGAGGGGGCGACCCAAGGGTGCGGGCGGCGGTCGAGATGCCGCAAGGTGCACTGAGGTAGTGCTGAGAATCATGACGAGATGCCGCAGCGTGATTTCCCGAGAGAGAGCCGAGTTGCGCCAAGGTGTCAGCCCCCTCCACAGCTAGCGCTGCGGTCACTAGGCGTTAGTGCGAGTGCCGACGAAGTTTCCGGCGCGGACATGCTGCTCGCGATGCTCGTCGTCGTGATTATATACGCCGACCTCCCGCATGGCTGGCAAGCCCTCCAGCGATGCAGACCTCCTGGAGGTGCGAACGGCGTCTACTCACATGGCCTGGTTGTGAGCAGGCCTGCGCTCAAGCTGATGCAGGGCGGGGTGCCCCTGAACGACATGCAGGGCGAGACCGGCTACTGCCTTTGCAGCGTCGAGGCCGCCTTCGAGTACGTCCGCGGCGCGAGGCGCGAAGAGTTTGCAGACGAGAGGAGGATGTCGGGCGGATCGCCCGCGCCGGTGCTCAGGGAGTTGTCCGTTTGATTCTTAGGGCTCTCCTTTTTTACGCATCACAATCAATGACGGCGCACCCCCATGAGCATGACCGAAACGTGCAACAGCGCGAATAGAGCCGTAGTCGCCCTTAGGCTAGTTCCAATATTTGTGCTGCCCTCGCCATCCGACGCGTGTGCTCCGCTCCCTGCAGGCGGGGATCGCCGTCTCACACCAACACGCTTCGTCCGGGAGGCGTGCGGCGCGACCCGCGTTGCGAGAGCGTCGGCGGAGCCCGCCGGCCCTCTCTGCACTCTGGGACCGCCGCCGGGGCCCAGAGCAGGGCGCGCAGATTCGGCCCACCAGAGTCAAAGAGGGCGGTTGGGCGGTTCTGACACCGCCAAGCGGTGCTTTCGTGGACCCCGCGAGCTCGCGTTCGTCCGTTCAAAAGTATTTATTCACCCGCAGTTTGCATCAAGTGCATCTGGGTGTGACGCGGATACCGGCGCGGGCGTCACCGTCAGGGGACAAGGGGAGTAGCGAGCCGTAGGGCTACGTAGTTCCATTTTCACTGTGGCACAGCTCGCGTTACAAAACCTTGATTTGACCATTTGCGCAAAAAGGTACATCTCGGTGCCTTCCAGAGGCAGCTGCGACCCCGCCGAGTGGACGGT
>NW_005195151.1:0-1197 GCF_000372725.1 Emiliania huxleyi CCMP1516
TCTACCCGTGGGGGTTATGTGTGGCGTAGGAGTAAGGTTTACCCGGCAAGCTTTGGAGCCTTCCCGGTGATTCTTGGGCCATATCGCCTCGCACTTCTTCATACCAACCCCGGCCCCGGCCAGCGCGCGTGTCGGGCTGGCCCACGCAGTTGGACCGCTCCCAGCGCCTGTGTCGGGCCCCACCGCCGTCCGCCACGCCGCGGTAGCCGAGCAGCAGCCCGCCAAGGCACGGGCGCGAAGAGGCCGGCGCGCTGTTGCGACGCGAGGAAGGCCATCGTCCACAGTCCCTGCATCGAGAGCATCACCTATCGAGGTCTCGGGTGGTCAGCACCCTGTTGAATCGCCCACAGTCCCTGCATCGAGAGCATCACCTATCGAGGTCTCGGGTGGTCAGCACCCCCCTGCTGACCTTAAGGGCGGAGGCCGGAAGGCCATCGTCCACAGGCCCTGCACCGAGAGCGTCACACCTGCATGAGGCCGATCCAGTTGGCATCGTCCCCCGCGTGCTCCGGGTCGCTCCACCGCCACGTGGCGAGCGGCTTGCACGCGCGCACAAGCCACTTGCAGTCGGCGACGTTGAGCGAGCCTTGGGCGGTCACGGGAGGGGGGGGGCCAGGGGGTGGCGTCGGCCCGGCTGCTGCGGGCAGCGCTGCCGGCGGGAGAGTGGGCGCGTGGGCGCGTGGGCGTGTGGGCGTGTGGCGGGTGTGGCGGGCGTGTGGCGGGTGTGGCGGGTGTGGGGTGTGGCGGGTGTGGCGGGTGTGGGTGTGCAGAGGGTGGGCGTGTGGGCGTGTGGCAGGTGTGGGGTGTGGCGGGTGTGGCGGGTGTGGGTGTGGAGAGGGTGGGCGTGTGGGCGTGTGGCAGGTGTGGGGTGTGGCGGGTGTGGCGGGCGTGTGGCGGGCGTGTGGCGGGTGTGGCGGGTGGCGTGTGTGGGGTGTGGCGGGCGTGTGGCGGGCGTGTGGCGGGCGTGGTTCACCCAGCTGGAACATGAGGTAGTAGAGGGGGATCCAGTAGAGCCCGTAGTGGTGGAAGATCGAGTCGACGTTGCGCGCGATGGCCTGCTCGCGCGCGCGCATCGCGCGCGTCGACGCGCCGTTCATCGTCCACCCGAGGACGACCACCAGCAGCAGCGAGGTCAGCAGGCTGAGGAACGCCCAAAAGTAGGCCGCCAAGACCCACGTGCCGCTCGCCAGCGCCGAG
>NW_005195150.1:0-1197 GCF_000372725.1 Emiliania huxleyi CCMP1516
ACGCAGCCGCCGCATGTGCACGGCATCGCGATGCGAAGCGTGTAGGGCTCCAGCGACGGCTCGAGGTTTCGAACTCGCATTTTTTGACCCAGGGCGTAGCCAGGTCCTCTTTGTCGAGCGCCCGCGAGAGCTTGCCGCTGCGGGCGAGACACTGCCAGGAGAGGACGGGGTCGGCCTGCAACCCCGCCATCGCACAAATGCGGCAGGCCCTTTTGGCAAGTTCTCCACCTCCGCCTCTGGGTCTGCCCTACCCCCTGTATCGGGGTTATGGGGGGTTTACGAGGTGTGAACGTGAACAGAGTAGCCAGATCGCTGTCGATCGTTACGGCACGCATGGGGGGCCTCCCGGACGTATGATCCTAGCCCAATAAGCTCCACGGAGCAGATTTGGATTTTTGACAGAATTAAATGCACTGCCCCCGCTCGGTACTAATAGTCGTAGTTTTGGGGGCGGCGCCCCTCACGGCACCACACTGACGCCGGACAGCCCGAGATTAGCCTAGCAGTGAGTGGGAATCGCCTGCCGGTCGGCTTGGCACGAGCCAAGCACTTGGGCGGCCGTCAACCGAGTCCGAGCGGCGCCTGAGGTGGGTGCCACGGCGTCCGCACGAAGGCGTGGCGGGGTGAGGAGCCAGCGGTGGTGAACACCTCCCTGACGGGCGCGCGGCGCGCCGGATGGTCCGCCGAGGCCGCCGCCGCCCCGGCGGCGGCGATGGGGGCGGCGGGGCCGACCCGGCCGGCGTTTGTCGGCTCCACCTACAGAAGAGCAGTCTCTGTGGGTCGACGATACTAACTCGGTAGTAACGCTGAGCGGTGCTGTGCGACGCCGCGTCGTGCGCGAGGCGACCTCCTGGGGCTACCTGGGCTGGCAATGGATGCCACCAGGACGCACGGCTAGCAGGAGCCAGTCGGGCATGCCCTGCTGTGGAGCAGAGCCTGCTGGCGCACCGGCGATACTAACTCAGCGCGCCGCGAGAGGCAAATCTGGGCGACTTTGGAGGCGCAGTTCTCGAGCTTGCCGTCGACGATTGATGTCGGGTAAATTGTCACTGCCGTCCGGGAAGGTCTTCTCTCAGCAGGCCGAGCGCCGTGGCATCGCGCTGCTCGCAGCGCTGTCGCGGCGCCGAGAACCCCCAAAACTCGCGAGACCTCGATACTAACAAAGACTACGATACTGGGGGTACGGCCGCGCGAGAG
>NW_005195149.1:0-5853 GCF_000372725.1 Emiliania huxleyi CCMP1516
CCTCGCCAACGAGCGCGCCGTCTTCGAGGACCTACGCGCCGGGTGCCAGCTCGCGCTGGAAAAGTACCCGGAGACGGAGGAGGAGGACGCCAAGCTGATGGGCAACGCAGGCGCGCGCGCTGCGGCCCGCCCCCCCGCGCCCCCCCCCCCCCCCCTCCGCGCGGCTCACCGAACCGCGCCACGCTCCTCCCGCGGCAGCCATGTTTGCCACCCTCAGCCGGCGCCAGCGCATGGCGGTCAAGCTGCGGCGGAACGAGAAGCGCATCCTGCTCCGCACGATCCGCGTCTGCGAGGAGCTGGCCGAGCTCGATGTGAGCGAGCAGGCGAGACTATAGAGGGGTGGTGCCGCGCGAGGGGTCCCCCGCGAACATGTTTTTCTTCTTTTGGGGTGACGCGTGAATAGATAGAGTTGCGCGACACACACCGAAGGTGTCAATCAACGCATTCGGCTGCTTCGGGTGAGCGATCAATCAATCACAAGCAGAAGCACAACCGCGCAAATAAATAAATAAATAAAACGGGCAAACTCTGAGACGAGATGGGATTTAGGGACATGTGTCCCCGCCCTGCACGATCTTGGTGTGAGGGATCTTCAACAAACAACAACCGCCAACCGCGCAAGACCAAAAGAGCTCACTACCTACGGCTTTATACCGACCGTACCGCGTATACGCCTCAGCGGGCATACTAAACTAAAGCCGTACTCGAGAGTAGCACCCCACCTCGATCTTACGTTCATTCATTGCTGAACTCGCACAAAAAGCGCCTTGCCGGCCGGGGATTGCCGGCCGTTCGCTCATTTCCCGAGAACACCAGCACGAGCGCGCTTCGAGGCTGTAACCGTTCCAGACTCCTTCATGCTGCTCACACTATCCTAAGCCGTCTGGAAAAGAAAGAAGGTTCATTCACCCCTTGCGGTTGTTGGGTGTATGAGACTAAATTAGCTGATGCCGCTCGCGTCAAACAAAGTGATGAGAGTCATTCGTGCAGGCCGACGGCGCGGCCGCTGTGATCGCCAGTCGCGTGCCCAATTTTCAGTGTACGTACTTTTAGCTTACTGGGAGAAAAGAGAGAGGGGGTTGTGTTCTCTAGGCCCCTAGGGGCCCTACGCGCGGCGTGAGAGCTCGGAAGCGAGCTTAGCACGGCGATCGAGGATGGCACGGTTCACCCCCTTCACCGAAGCGATGGAGATGCGTTCCGCGTGGTGTGACACAAATGAGAGGCGGGAGTGGGGAGGGTACGCGGTGCGGTCAGCGCCCGACAGTGTATGCGGCTATTTTGAGGTTTCACTGGATGATTAGGTTCCACGGATTACGCCGACGGATCGCGCCGAGGACGGGGTGAGTGCGAGGCCTAACAACCTGAACAATCGAAACTTGGCCCCGGCCCGACAGGTACTACCGTTCGAACCAGGTCTTGCATGCGTCGCCTGGGAGTGGACTCCCGACGGTGCCAACCGTGACCCAGGAGGAGGCCATTGCCGCGTGCTCTGCGGAGCTAGAGTACGAACTGTCGGTGCGATCTTGCGTCTTCGACGTCATGTGGGGGCGGCAGTCTGCTCCCGTGCTGGGGCTTTGACCACCATCTCTTCACACCTCCACCTGTGAGCAGGTGGAACACGCAGCTCTCCGCCAGCAATGCAACCGACGGGCGGACCTCTGTCAAGGCGAACGTGGATTACTACGTCCAGTGGGAGGCGGATACGGTGGCGCTCCGCAAGCTGACCAAGGTCGAGCCGCTGAAGCGGTATGACCCCAAAGAGGTGTTCCGCCAGGTTGTGCAACTGCCTTTGGCGAGAATCCAGATCGAGGATTGAGAGACTGCGGGTTGACCCGCCACAGCGATGCCGACAGTCCACCGAGGCAACTGTTGGGAACGGGTTGGGCGCGGGCCCGCCCTCTTACCGGGGCTAACTGTTGAGAGGACTGCGCTGTGGACAAAGCCACCCTGTGGGCATTGCGGGAGCGCGCTCAGAGATCGGTGGCGGCGCGGTGGAGCGGTGGCGTCTCTGAATCGCGGTGTGCAGCAGCGCGGGCACGGCGGGAGCGCATCACACACCTCTCCTTAAAATCCCTGTGTGGTGGCGGCGTGCCGTCCTCCCATCCCTCCCTTGGGTTGTCTGTTTTCTTTCTTTCTTTCTTTCTGGGCACACTGGCGCGCACGGGCACAAAGAATTTTACAACCGCACGGAGAAAAAAGAAATTGTAGCGGAGAGCAGCTTGGCTGTTGTTGGCTGAGGGAGAAGAAGAGGTGACATGCCCGAGAACTAAGCAGAAGGTGACGAAGCGAAAGGTTGTCCGAGGGGGGGCACACGTGAAGGTGAGTGATACTGAGTGTGAGGCCGGACGTGGCAGCACTCACGCCCGCGCTGGGGAGCCGCTCTGCTGCTGCGGAATCGCGCCGAGTGAAGTGGCTGCGATGATGATGGCGCCAATCTTGACGCTGGGGGGTCAGGAGGCTCCGCCGGGTGGCACGCGAGCATCGCGCGAGCGACACGAACAAACCTCGAGGTCTCGAGGCTGGTATCCGCGTCATGACACCCCTCGATCTACACACACTCTAAGAACTCTCCCGAACTAGCTCACGTCCACGGTTGTACCGCTGAGGATCCCTGATCCCTGACCCTCTCGCCGGAGAAAGAGGGGGATGGGAGAGAGGGAGGGAGGGAGGGAGGGAGGGGGTCTATTTACCTGTTTATCCGCGCGCTCTAGATCATAAACTTGTGTGTCGGTTCCTGGGTTTGTCTCCGCCGTTTTGGTTTCGTAACACTGAACTTTTGGATACACCGCGACGATATGCGGCTCGTCCAACCCTGGCTCCCTATATGCATTGGCCTCCATGGCCCGGGCGCTGGCAGAGTCGTGCGCCGAGGTGGGTAGCGGGTAGGCTGCTCCGCGTGCCCGTCCTGAATGGCGCCTTCCTGGGCACCCTCTCCCCCGACGGCGAGGCGCTGCGCCCGAGGCGAAGCGCGCTGCTCGGCTCGATTCCGCAGGCGCGCCGCTCAAAGGCGGCGGCGGAGGTGACGGAGTTGCTCCGGAGCTTGCGAGCCGTCGATGCTAGGGTGCCCACAGGACCCAAAAAAAGAAAGGAAAAAAGAAATGGGGCACTCCCGATCGCAGCACTTCATGTTGGATAGTCGAGATATTGAGAGTGTGACTAGGAGGGCGGGACGCTGGGGATTCTCAAAGGTATACCCTTGGAATGGCCGGATCCAGCCTTAAATGTACGAGATCGCGCGCGCTTCGCGCACAGCACCGCCTGTTCTCCGCGGCTGTGTGACGACGCGTGCCGTGTGCCACAGCCGCGCAGCCGCAGCATATACAATTACCAAATTTTCGTAAATCTTGTCTCTTGAATATGAAAAGCCTCAATTTCCCAACTTTTCAGTGTACTCTCAGTGTACGTACGTACTTTTAGCTTACTGGGAGAAAAGAGAGAGAGGGTCTCTCTCTCAGTGTATGTAGCTCTTACGTACATTCCCGTAGGAGACTCTGCTGACAGGGTTTGCGATGAGGAGCGACCCGAAGGGTTTCTCGGAGGTTTTCTCAACTTATTTTGCGTAAATCTTGTGCGTTGCATACGGTATGCGCCGTAGCCTCGCCGGATCCTCGTGCCAAATCACTGACCCTCCGCCCTGTTTCAAGTGGGCAGGCAGGAACAGGGCCTGCATCTGACTGACGAATCGAGGGGGGCCTTAGTTTTACCTCACACCCACGGTCTCACAGTGTGCCGGCAGTCGTCGAGCAGTTTGTCGCTCACACAAGCCGCAGCACAAGTGTGACTGAGGCGTGAGGGCCAGTGAGGGCGAGCCCATCGCTGTCACACAGCTGTGGCAGCCGCACATACTAGGCTGTGCCAACTGTGCAGAGCGTGTGAGCAGCAGAGGAGCTGCTCTCCAGGCTTCTGTCGCAAAGAGCTGCATGCCACCCGCGAAGGCGCTGTCGAGGTTCGCCGAGCTTGGGCCCTTGGCGAAATCCGGGGACGCCGCCACACCGACGGAGCGCGTTGGACTTTTCACTCCGTGTGTGGAGAAGTTTACGGGGTGTGGACCCTGAGTTGACCAGGGGTTGTGCGCTGGGCCCTCCTGCTCCGCCGCAGGCGCCTGTTGATAGGTCCATGTGATAGCCCTGGATGGGCAATGCATACGCCTCACTGGACCTCAGATCGCCCGACCGCGTCCCGGTGCTCTGCCGTCGGATTTGTGACGCCGCCGCACCGCGCCGCGGCCGGGGCCCTCCGGAGGCCGAGGATGGCCGTGGCGGACCGGGACGAGCTCTGGGAGGGGGGGTGTCAGTGAGTATATTGTAGAGACTAACCATGTGCACAATAACTCTCAGTCTAGCTAAGCGAGGGGAGGCGATTCCGGGGCCGTACAGCAGCTTGACGTGCTTCGCCGGCGTGTGGGTGCGTCCCGGAGCGGTGCCGGAGCGCGGCGAAATCGAGGGACACCGTCACCGACGAGCGCGTTGGACTTTTCACTCCGGACAAAGACCGCTGCACAGCGGATGGTATGGGCCGTGCAGCGGTCATAGCGGCGAGGCGCGGGACCGTCTGTGGCGAAGTGGGTCGCGTCCCTCGATTTCCTCAAGCTCAACTCACGGTCCTCTCACGATGAGAAACCAGGTACAGGGGAGGTTGCGTTAGTTTGTCACTCGCCATGCGCGTCCTTGGCTGACCCTCCAAAACTCCCTCCCCGCCGTTCGCGGCTCGGCTTGCGTATGCGGCTGGGAGCTTCGAGGACATGCAGGCGTCCCGCCCCCTCCGGCCATCCCCCCGGCTCCCATGCGCGCGGCCGCGACGCGCTGCGCACCCTCTTCCGCGCTGCACCCGCTCTCGGCATGGCCGTCGTCCGCCGAGATCACCTCCTATTCGCGCCGCAGGTGCACAACCAAGGGCTGGCCACCTCCGTATCCATCATGATGAAGCCAATGGGCCAAAATCGGACTCCGCTCCCCTCCCAGGTGGCCGGAGGGTACACCTCGGGTCGGCGTGCTGGGGGGGGCGCCGGTGCGCAAGCCCACTTTCCGGGCGACCCCGAGGGGGAGGAGGCCGGGCGAGTGGCAGCAACTCACTGTTAGTGTCCCGGGCCGCTGCGGCACCGTTTATACGGCCCCTCGTGATGTCTTTCCGAATTTGCATTGTGAGTCGTCCTCTGGCCAGCCGAGGGGCGCCAGAACGGCATGTGTACTGGTGCTGGGTGCGGGTGCGGAACGGGCTTTTTTTTACTCGCAACCAACTATACTATACAAGGACACCCTCAGGGGGGACACGCGGCGCATGTGCGTCACGTCAGGGTGGAGTTGGCGGTGGCCGAGCGTCGTCTCCAGATCGACTCGCAGCGCGGAGTCGAGGGGTGAAGCGCGTCGCGCTGCGACACTCGAGAGCCGGCGGGATAGCCGTGGGGCGCGGCCGACTTTGAAGTCCTCAAAGATCCGGTGCGCATTCGTCCTCTGAGACCCACGCGTACAGGAAAGGGGCGAGAACGCGGCCATTCTCCATTGACAATCTAAGGCAACCTTGAGCTAGCCCGTTCCTGCACACGGTGCTCCCTCTACCTTACCTTTACCTTACCTTACCTTTTCACTCCGGACAAAAGTGAAAGCGAGACCGCTCTCCGCTGCACACAGCGCGGACGGTATGGGCCGTGCAGCGGTCATGGCGGCGAGGCGCGGGACCGTCTGTGGCGAAGCGGGTCGCGTCCCCGGATTTCCGTCAACTGACAACTCAGCCTCACACCCTCTATTGTGGACTCTCTGTGGGTGAGCGGCACACATCCCCACACGCCACAGTCACAGAATTGAGGCTCTTCTCGGCTCAGCCGTCGCGTATGGTTGCCCTTCCGGCCGCGGGGCG
>NW_005195149.1:6345-38234 GCF_000372725.1 Emiliania huxleyi CCMP1516
GTCTGGTCTCGCATCCGATGCACGTCTTCCGCATCTAGAGCGAGGCGGCACCGCAGCGAGCGCATCTTGGACGCGTCTCCCATCGCCGCCGCCGCCGAGTAGCCAGACACGCTGCCCCGGCCCCGGCCGCGCCCGCTGCTGCCGACACGCGTCGCGTTGCCCGCCTTCTCTCCGGTCGCCTAGTGGGAGGGGAGGGGGGGGGAGTCCGCACCGCACCTCTCCTCCGCGACGAGCGCGCCGCGCCGGGGCGGTTCCCCGCCCGGGCGGTCCCCCGCCGCCCGCCTGCCGTTCCCCCTTGTAGTGGATCAGCTGCGCGTGCATCGTGTCCATGTGCCACGCCGCTGCGGCGGCCGCCGAGTCAACCACCCAGCCAGACGGCCGCTTCGCCGCCTGGTTCTGGGCGAGGCAGATGGCCTGCGCGAGGCGGGCGCGGCGGGGGCGGCGGTCGAGGTGCGGCGGCGCAGGCGGCGAGGGAGGCGGTGGACGCGGAGAGACGGAGACGTGAGGAGGCGGCGAGCGAGGCGGCGAGGGTGGCGGTGGGGGCGCGGAGTCGTCGCCGGCGTCAGAGGACTCCACCCGCGAAGCGCCGGGCCGTCCCGCCCACACAGCAGGGGCCGGCGCACCCAGAAGACGGCCGAGGCGGTCTCACACTGCGCGGCGGCGACGCGGTCGCGCCGGATCTCCTGCATGGCGCGCTCGAGGTCGGCGCGCGCGGCGCACCGCTCGTCCCAGTTGAGGTACCGTCGCGCGAGGCCGCCCTAGGGCAAACGGAGCGCCGGTGAGGGGCGGCGGCGCGCTGGGCTCGGGCGGCGCCGAGTGGCAGAGGCGGCTCCACGCGCTCGCCTGCAACTTTGCGAGGTGCATGTCGGTCTGCGTCTCGCGCGTGGTGCACCAGCGCTCGCTCAGCTCGCGCTCCTCCTCCTCCTCCGACACCGCCCACGACTCCACCTTCTCTGGTGGCTGCGGCTCGGCGGGGTTGCTGTGGCTGGACGAAGCGGAAGCAGAGACGACCGTGCCACTGCAGCCGGCCGACGACGCAGAGACGCTCACGACGGTGGCGACCGCGGCGGGCGCGTCGGGGTCGGGCGCGAACTGCAGCCCCTCCTCGTCGCCGGAGTCCGAGTCGGACATGGCGCAACAAAAAAAGAATTGCCCGCTCGCGCAAAAAAAGAATTTCGCGGCCAGGTGTGCACACGCACGCACAGCCTTGGGCTTTCTTTCTTTCTTTCGCACAGCTACTGCCGTACACGCACACCCTCGCGGCCGAGAGCTCTGGTCTTATCTCGCTACCCAACACGGCCAAAAGATATCCCTAAATAAATAAATAGCCAGGAGAGATGGGCGAAAAAAGAAAACAGACAATCCAAGGGAGGCCCGGCAGCAAGCACCGCGCGCGGAATTCTTTTTCGGCGGCTTAGCTATAACGTGCATTCCCGAGGAGGCCTCTGCTGACAGGGTTTGGATTGCGATTTTTGATAGGAGCTAGAGGCAGGAGGGCGACTACCCGCAGGCTTAGCGGAAGGCCGCGCGCTCATGTTAAACATTAAAACAATTCCCTGGTCCTATCGCCAAAAGGCCCTGCTCCTCCTCTTGTCTGGCAGCAATCGCAAGCTGCGGCACAGGCCGCGTTGGCGCAGAGGAGGCGGCAAGCCTCAACGCGCCTATATGGCTCCTACATCTTCACACGGCAATCGCAGAGCAGATTGTGAATGAGCTTGCCTGTGGCGGGGGTGGGCGGGTGCACGGAGCTAAGTGCCTCGCCGTCCTCGCGGGAGTCGCTTAGGCGGCTCCCGTGGTGTACCTGTGTTAGTGCCAGTGCGCGCCGGGAGTTTGCGCCCGTAAAATTCTTTTCGCCAGCGCGGCGGAGCGTGCTTGCCTCCCGCATGTTCTCGTCCTCCCACCTGCACGTCCCGGGCGGCGTCGAGGTTGAGGTGCACCCCGTGGTGCTCTTCAGCGTGGTCGATCACTACAGCCGGCGGGAGGAGGGGCAGGGGCGCGTCATTGGCACGCTGCTTGGGACAGGCGCGCCCGTTGCCCCGCCCGCCCCGCGGGCTCCATCCCCTCTGCAGACGGCCGCGGCGGCCTTCGCCCTGCCCCGCGCGGCGCGACCGCGGCCCCTGCTGGTGTCGCAGTGACGGGCAACAAGGTTGAGATCTTCTCGTGCTTTCCGGTGCCACACACGGAGAGCGAGGAGCAGGTGGCGGTCAACACGGACTTCCACGCGACGATGCTCTCGCTCTACCAGCGGGTTCAGCCCAGCCACCAGGCGCGTCCGGCGGCGAGCCACGCCCAAGGGGGGGGGGTACGGCCGGCCCTCCGACCTCCTCT
The DNA here is from genome assembly GCF_000372725.1 of Emiliania huxleyi CCMP1516. Taxonomy (NCBI): domain Eukaryota; phylum Haptophyta; order Isochrysidales; family Noelaerhabdaceae; genus Emiliania; species Emiliania huxleyi. Next base: position 8,674 of record NW_005195149.1, read on the forward strand.
GACTGCCGCGCGGCCGCGGCCGCAGGTGGTCGGCTGGTACTCGACGGGGGACGGGGTGAGCGACTCTTCGCTGCTGTTCCACGACTTTTACGGGCAGGACGTCGAGCGGCCCGTCCACCTCCTCGTCGACCTCGGCCTCGGCACGCGGCGCATGAGCTGCAAGGCCTACGTCTCCAAGCAGCTCTCGCTGGGCGGAGCGACGCTCGGCACGTCCTTTGAGGAGGTGCGTGTACTCGCGGGGAGAGGAGAGGAGGAGGAGAGGAAGAGGGGGGGGGGGGGGGGGGGGGGGGTCGCCTCTGTCGCCTCGATGAGAAAACCTGTTCAGTTTTCCGCAATCAGCGAAAGTTTTCAGAGGTGAAAAAACCACAAGACGCGCCCCCCCGGCGCCCGGCGTGGCCAGCCGGCACCAACTTGATTCCCGGATGCGCCGTCTCTGGGGGGAGGCGGGGTTCCCCGGAGGCACCATGCGCCGCGCCGCAGTGCGGAAACGGAGCTCCGGCGCTCAGAGCACCGACTTCCCGAATGGTTACGGTTGGTTAGAGGGCAGATTTGGAGAGATCTCGAGGAGTACATGCAGATAGACCCTCCAATCATAAGAACTGAGCCCTGGCTGTCAGGCTGTCAGGTGCTGTCAGGTGATCTGTCGGGCTGTCGGGGCAGCTGTCAGGCACTGTCAGGTGCCTCTGTCAGACCAGCTGTCGGGTGCTGTCAGTGCTGTCGGGTGCTGTCGGGTGCGTGTCTGACAGTCGAGGGGCTCTGTAGCTGTCGGGTGCTGTCAGAGCTGTCGGGTGTTGCTGTCAGACGCTGTCGGAGCTGTCAGAGCTGTCAGGCTGCTGCTGCTGTCAGACGTTGGGCTGTTGCTGTCAGGTGCTGTCAGGTGGTGCTGTCGGGGTGCTGTCAGGCTCTGACACACACCAGCCACACTTATGACACTATCAAGAGGAGACCAGCAGGACTCTACTGCACACATACTCTAGTCTCTACTCTGCCTCCGGTCCCACCATCTTCTTCATGGTGGACGTCACCATCTTCTTGTCTGCCGCACTGAGAGAATAGCAGAGAGGCAGACTGGAGTGCTTCTTCAGGTACACCTTGCTGATGATCTGGTAGTTGCTGGTCCAGCGGAAGGCCTCCCCATCGTTGTCGCTCGTCAGCTTGTAGTACTTGCACGCTCTGTTCTGGTAGCGCGGGCCGTCTACCACCCTCCCGCCCACACCCACCGGCTTCCCTCTCGCAGGGGGTGAGGAAGCTCGACCGCCACTACGGCTACTACCTCTGCGCCTTGTGCAGCACGAAGAAGGGCGCGCTCTTCGGGGAGACTGGCACGATCGGCTCGAACTGCTCCAACGTGCTGCGCCACACCGCGGGCGAGTCGCACCTCCGCGCGTGGCTCGCCGACCTGCCGGTGGACGCGGAGAAGCCGACGCTCGCCAAGCTGCAAACGTGCGTTCTCCTCGCCGTGTGTCCATCAATACCCACGGCGGGACACTCACCCTCCTCTCGCGGCGGTCGCAGGTCGATCGCGCACAAGTGGCTGGGCAGCGCCCGCTCACAGCGCACCACGCAGACCAAGGTGCGGGTGCAGCGCAAGGCGCAGAAGATTGCGACCAGCGCGGCGGTCGACGCCGCTGTGGCCGCTGGCCGGGCGGCGGCGGGGGCGCTGACGCCGGTGACGCCGGCGGCTACGCAGCTGCCCCCCTCCTACGGCGTGATCACGCCGGCAGCGGCGGCCGCCTGGGGAGCGCAGATGGCGGCGCAGGCGCAGGCGGCGGCGGCACAGACGGCGGCGGCCACCCCCACCCAGACGCCGTAGGCATATGGCTGTAGGGCCCCAGAAGGCTAGCTGGTAGCTTCATTTGTAGTAGCACAGCCGCGGGTCCGCAGAGGTGGGGCGGGAGGGTTGAGAGAGAGACCCTAGGAGAGACCCATGACCATCCCATGACTACATGTCTTTGCATGTAATAGTTTTGTTATACCCTCATGGGGCACAAGAAAGAGGCTGCACGGCCTGTGTATGGTCTGTGCTGCTGTCGGGCTGGTCGGGCTGTCGGGCTGTCAGCGCTGCTGTCAGGCCACTGTGTGCTGTCGGGCTGTCGGGCAGCTGTCAGGCTGTCACGTTAGGGCCTGACAGCGACGGGACGCCTCTGATGTCAGACTCTGCTGTCAGGCTGTCAGATACGTGCTGTCAGGCTGTCAGAGAAGTGCTGTCAACGCTGTCAGGCTGTCGGGCACTGTCAGGCGCTGTCCGGGGTTTGCTGTCAGGCTGTCAGACCAGGGCTCAGCATAAGAAAACTCCGACCTGATCGGTCGTACTGACCGCCGACAGATCACTCCAGACACGAGACAGCAGACAGGCCGACGTCTGCACGCGGCCGGCCGGGCGAGAGGCTTGACACGATCCGACCCTGCGACCCTGATGCTGATGCTCTAGCTATCAGACATGCGCGCTGACTGCTGCCACAATGTGCGACCGGTGCTGACCCACTTGGCGGCCTTCCCGGTCAGTGGTGAGGCGCAGTTTCAGAGCTGTCAATCGGCGCGATGCCGCACTGGTCCCACATTGGTGACACAAGACCACCACGTTTGCCGGTCCAAGAGAGAGGCACCGGCGCTGTCCTGAGAAGGTGCATGGTCCCTCTTGACTGCCCATGCGCGCGAGGCTGTGTAGGCATAGCCTCGAGAGTGCCAGCAGCTGATCCGAGGCAGTTTGTGACGCGCATTGCGTCAGAAGCGTGCACGCGCTGGAAGGACACCTTCCTACTGGCCGTACGATCAGGTCGTCACTGAATGCCGAAGACTAAGGCCGCGAGCTATGCAGGCGGTCAGTTGAGCAGCATGGCACGGTCAGCAGCGCCGAAAGGATGTCGCAAGGCGTGATAGCATGGCCGCAAGTATGGCCGCAAGTACCAACGCCGTATTCCCATGAAAAAGTAAAAAATCGCGCGCGAAAAAGACATGAAAACAAGCAAAAAAACGCGAAAAAGAAAAATGCCAGGAAAATCGGTGTGAGAGCTCGGCGTGAGAGCTCGTGAAAGGGCTTTGCACGGCGATCGATGAGTATGCTCCTCTTCGCCTCCTGGTCGGCTGCTTCCTTCGACCCCCCGTGCTCGTGCTTCTCCATGTGCACCACACGCGAAGCAAACGAGTTTTTCTCCATCCTCCCCGCCTCCTGTGAGAGTGTAACGAGTCCTTGGTACGGCTATGTACAAGCAGTCTACGGTCCAACGGTACCGCTGCCTTTCGATCTGCACTCGCTGGAGTACTGGTGGCACAACAACGAGGAGTGGCGGCGGCGCCACCCGTCGACGGAGTGGCCCATGGCGGCCTGCAACGTGACAGCACGCAACAAAGGCCCAGTGGCAGGCCTGCCGGCGGCCGGCGCTCGTTCGACTCCACAGTGTGGCATAGACTCGAGTAGGTGTGCGCGGTGGCAGTGGGCCCAGCGGAACATCAGCGCAAGGCATACGTCGCCCCCCAGCATCTCTCTCCTGGCCCACTTCCCGAGCCGCGGCTGGCGCACGACGGCGGGCGCGCTCGTCGTGCCCATGAGCCGAGAACCGACGGCGTCGCGCAGCTGGGTGGAGGTGATCCGATACCAAAAGGCGGACGAAGGGCCGAAATCGAGGTATGGCTTTTGGTTCTTTCCCGCTCGAGGCTCGGGCGTATACCTTTACACCGGCCTCACCTGGCAGGCGCACTCGAAGAAGTGGCTTCTGAGCCTCTCCAACCCCAAATCTCTCTCTCTGCCTTTCTCGGAGGCGCTGGAGCCGCGAGAAAGAACGCGTCTGAACGCAAGCTATCAGGAGTTGATGCGAGACCGCTCGCTGCTGGCCAAGAAACTGAAGGCGACAGCTTCCAACCACGGCAATCCGAACTCAGTCCGCGATTTTCATACCCATTCATTCTCGGAGGTTGGCAACTACAGCGCCGAGATCGCGGCGAGCGTTGTGGCGCTGCGCTCAGTGGTGGGAACTAACGGCGGGAATGAGATTTTCCCGTTTTTAGCGTACAAGCTGGGCATCGACACCGTCCAAGTCGAGTCGAATCGCCAGTTTGGCGCGGAAATCATTATGACGTCGCGACAGAGCATGGAGGCCCCACATCTCAACGGGTCGGGAGGGGGCCCGGGCCTCTCTCCCACGTGCATCCGCGGGCTACGCGCCGGTTGGAATGCCTCGAGGCCATGCCACTGTGACTTGGACGTGCCGACGCTGACATGTCTCCTGTGACTGTGAGGCCCCGGGGGTAGGGGGAGGGGGATACGCGCATCCGGGAATCAAGTTGGTGCCGGCAGGTCAGCGAGGAGTCGCGAGGGCGGTCTGGACTCTGGTATCCATGAACATGTGAATACTACTTCTGTCTGTAGCTCTGTACTCCATGAACATGTGAATAATGTATTCAAATACAAGTGAGAAATACCCGAGCGCGCGCGTCCACATGCCGCCCCTACTGGCGCCAAGCAGTCCAAGGCCCGCGGAACTGCGCTCTGGCCTCTGCGGGGCGCGCACCGGGCTGCTCAAAATACGGGAAGATCGCGCACATAAAGCCGTACCGCTTGACCGTGCGAGATTTTGAAAACCAATGTGACGGTGCGTTGTCGTGCGTTCGCTGGGCTATGTTTCGGCGATAAGCGGCGAGTGGCGCAAGCACTCGCTCGGCGGTATAGGGGAAACATATTTATTTGTTAGGAGTGTAGTCCCGACCATGCGGAATCAAGTGTACTCCAGTATTGCAATAGGGGGGGGGGGGGGGGGGGCAAGCCCACCCCGGGGGGGGGGGGGACCCCCCCCGGCCCGGGGGGGGGGGGGGGGGGGACTTCCACAGCAGTCACGCGCGATGGCCAACTGCGGCCGCTGCCTCACGTTAGTGGCCGCATCTGCCTGCCCGACGCGCGAGGCCATCGACCTGCTCCCCACCTGCGATATCGTTCGTCTGCGGGGCGAGCTCTGCGAAGCCGATGGGGAGTGCGGTACCTCGCGAACCGCAAACAACTGCGGCGAGACCTCGGACGTGTACCGGCTTTGCGCGTCGGACGAGCCGCTGCCTCCGGCACCGCCGCCCGCGCCGCCGGCCTCACCGCCCGCGCCGCCTGCGATTCCGCTCCCGCCCACGCCACCTCTGCGAGCGCTTGCGGCGTGTGAGGCGCCATGCGCCGCGGGCAGCGGCTGCGGCACCTGCCTCGACGCGGTCGTGCCCAAGTTTTGCCCGCCCGAGTCGGAGATTGCGCTGCTCCCAAAGTGCAAGGCCGGCGGTGTTGTGCCGGGCGGTCTGTGCGAGGCAGACGGTGTGGTTGGCCCGCCCGCCCGCCCGCCTGCAGCGGACGGGCGCACTGAGGGCGGACCCATGCCTGCCGCAGGCGAGTGCGGCACCGACCCGACGCTCAACACCTGCCACGGCCTTGAGGGCCTAGAAGCGGAAGATCTTTGTATTCCAGCTAGAGCTCGGGAAGACGCGTGCTCAGCTGTATTCAGCCGCGATGTCCGCGCATTCACGACGCAGGATGGCGGGACGTCTACAAGCGCAGAGCTTGCGCGCCGGCGGAGCAGAGCAGCGCCTCGTCGGGGAAAGGCGCCGCCTTCACGCTCGGGCTGCTGCTCGGTGGGGCCGCCCTCGCAGCGGTCGCCGTGGTCCTCGCCGCCTACACGTACCGCAGCAGCCGCCGCTCGAAGAGCAGGAGTGCCGTGGCGGGCCGCTCAGCGCGCGAAATTCAGGGAAGGGCAGGCGCGTCGCCCGGCCCCGAGCATCTCGTGGCGATCAGCTCGCTTTGATCTCGGACGTCGGGGAGAGGCTCAAAAACGCCGCGCCCGCGCGCGGCGGATCGCCCGTCGTGTCTCCGTCGGAATGTGTGATGCGTTGCAAACACGCTACATGAGCATTGACATACCACATCTCACTGCGAGTCCTGCGATACATGCATGCACATACTATTATTACCTTATATACATAGATAGCTGCGTGTGACACACGGTGGGCGCGCCCACGCCACAGACTCTCAGTGTTGCTTCAGCCCTCGGCCCGCTCGACCCAGGAGGCGGGGTGCAGCCCGACCTTGCCCGTCTCCACATCTCGCACCGTGTAGTATGAGCCCTCGCCCACCGTGCGCTCCTCGAGCACCTCGACCGCGGACCCTGGTTTCGAGCCTGTCAGCATCGCGTGGCCGACGAGGCTCGGATCGCATCGGGTGACAATGCCGTCCCACAGCACGGGTGCCGCGCGCAGGCGGGCGAGCGTCTCCTCCGTCTCAGCCGTAGCTTTGCGTTTGGCCTCGACCCGCATCCGCACCAGCTCGTGATCCACACGCCGCCGATCCTCAGCCTCCTGACTTTGAATGAGGTACAAGGCGCCGGCGCTCGCAGCGCTGGCAGCGCTGAGGCCGAGGTAGAGGGACCCGCTCGTGTGCGCAGCAGCGAGTCGGCTCCACATTTCGCGTGCTTGGTGGGGAGTGGAGTCTGGTGCGGTGTGATTTCTTCTCAATACAGGGCACTGAACTTGGGAGTGCTTGCTTGGGAGTGTAGAAAAGAATTAGAAGTACCGAAAGTGGAATCCCGATTCCTTTGCTTGTTGATTGCGGCGCCTCCTCTCACGGTAGCCGGCCGAAATGCTCGTTCTTCTCGCCGCTCCTTTGGCGCTGCGCGGCGATCGGCTCGTCGCGACCCCGCTCGCGCATGTGCGCCCTCCTCTCCTCGCTCGGATGGCGACGCCGTTCGGGCCGGACTCACTCGCCGACGCGGCCATAGCGCAGCCGTCGCTCAGTGAGGCGGAAGGGTGGAGCATGAGCAGTCTCTTCGGCGGCGGACTGAACAGCGTGGAGAGCGTGCGCCTCGCGGCCGATGGCGCCTCAGCAGTCGTCCACGACTCAATGGGAGTCGACCACTCGATCGCCGTCTTCCCCGACTCGGTTCCGATGCTCCTCGATCGCTTCCAGCAGGCGCGGAGAGCCGCAGCTTCCCGCGACCGGATCCCCGCAGCCAGCACCGCCCACACGGCACCGCACCTCGGCGATCACGGCCACGCCGCCCTCCCCCCCCCGCCGCACTCAGGCGGGAGTGCCCTATGAGCTCGCTCCGGAGCCTGGCCCGTCTGCAATCGACATCGCCTCGCTCGTGCTCATGCTCTCGCCCTTCCTCGTCCTCCTGCTCGCCCTGCTCGCCCTGATCGCGCGCGCCGACGCCGGCCTCTTCGACGCGGCGGGTGGCCGGAAGGCGCCACCTCCACCACCTCCACCACCTCCCCCACCTCCACCACCTCCACCACCACCACTACTCCTACCCTCAAGCCGACGCCGCCGCCTCTTGCCACCGCCTCGTATCATCTCCTGAGTCCGACACCTCCTGGAACCCTCCTGGACACGTCCTGGACGCCTCCTGCAGGGGTCTCGCCTCACCCTCGAGCCCGACACGGGCGTTTCCTTCTCCGACGTCGCGGGATGTGACGGCTCGCGCAGGGAGCTGTCGGAGCTGGTCGACTTTCTCAAGGACCCGGACAAGTTCTCAGCCGTCGGCGCCAGGTGTTGTTTGCCAAGAACCCACCTGCAGCTGCACCTGCCCCAGCAGCTATACGAAGACCCAATGTCTCCCCTGCAGCAGCGCTTGTGGCCATAATTCCAGCTTCCAATGCACCTCCAGCAGCACCGGCTCCTACGTCGTGCACATAGGATCCCGCGCGGCGCTATCATGGAGGGCCCTCCCGGCACCGGCAAGACCCTCCTCGCGCGCGCGGTGGCGGGAGAGGCGGGCGTCCCCTCCGTCTCGTCCCCTACCGCCACGGGATCGAACCCACACTGGATTCGAGACTCTGGAGGTATGGTACGCTAGGCGGGCGTCCCCTTCGTCTCCGCCTCGGGCTCCGAGTTCGTCGAGATGTTTGTCGGCGTGGGGGCCGCCAGGGTGCGGTCCCTCTTCGCTGAGGCGCAGCACGCGCCGTGCATCGTCTAACCCTAACCCTAACCCTAACCCTAACCCTAACCCTGACCCTGACCCTCCTTAGCACCCCGATCCTGACCCTGATCCTGACCCTGATCCTGACCCTGACCCTAGGCGCGGCAGCACGCGCCGTGCATCGTCTTCATCGACGAGATCGACGCCGTCGGCAAGACCCGCGACTCGAGCGGCCGGCCGGGCGGAGGGTCCGGTGAGCGTGAGCAGACCCTCAACCAGATCCTGACCGAGATGGACGGCTTCGACGGAAACAGCGGCGTCCTCGTCCTCGCGGCGACCAACCGCGCAGACACGCTCGACCCGGCGCTGCTGCGGCCGGGCCGCTTCGACCGGCACATCCACGTTGGGCTACCAGACGTCGAGGGGCGGCGCGCCATTCTCGACGTGCACGTCAAGGACAAGCCGATGCAGACCGCCGTCGACCTCGGCCTCGTGGCGCGCCGAACGATCGGCTTCTCGGGCGCGTCGCTCGCCAACCTGATGAACGAGGCGGCGATCGTCGCCGCGCGCAAAGACAAGACGGAGATCGGGTACGGGGGGTCGACTACGCGCCTGTTGTCTTTCTTTTTTCTGACCCGCGTCGCGTCTCTAGGTACGAGGAGATCGACTACGCGATCGACCGCATCACCGTCGGCATGCAGAAGCAGTCCCGCGCCTCCTTCCCGGCGCGGCAGCGGCTGGTCGCCTGCCACGAGGCCGGGCACGCGGTGATGGGCGCGCTGACGCCGGACTACGACGCCGTCACAAAGGCGTGGCCAGCGCCCCCCCCTCCCCCCCCCCCCCCTTCCCGCGCCGCAGTGACCGTGGCGTGCACTGCTAGCGATTGGCTAGTGAGCGCGACGCGACCGCCGCCAGGTGACCATCGTGCCGCGCAGCAGCGGCGCCGGCGGCTTCACGCTCTTCACGCCGAGCGACGAGGCGCTCGAGACGGCGATGTACACGCTGGCGCACCTCAAGGCGAGCGGGAGTCATCTAGCTTTTGAATGAGAGGACTGGGCTCGTCCTCCCGGGACGAGAATGGACCTGTCACGCCGCCGCACCTCTCTAGGCGCGACTCGCCGTCGCGCTCGGCGGGCGCGTGGCGGAGGAGGTGAAGACGCCTCCGACAAACCTCTGACACGCCTCCGACACGCCTCCGACACGCCTCCGACACGCCTCCGACACGCCTCCGACACGCCTCCGACACTCCTCCAAGACACCCCCGAGAGACCTCCGAGACACTTGTGAGGGCCTCTCCCGCATCCCGTGGCGCGCCCACGGCACGTTCGCAGGTTGTGTACGGAGAGGACGAGGTGACGACGGGCGCGCGCAGCGACTTGCAGCGCGTCCGCGCGCTCGCACGGCAGATGGTCGCGCAGTGGGGCTTCGCTGCCGCCGCCTTGGGGGGCGGTCCGGTGGCGTGGGAGACGGAGGAGGGCAACGGACTACTCGCCCCGCGGACGGCGTCACCTGCGATGGAGGCTCGCACGCCTCCCAGCCACTTCGTGCCGTCTAGACGCGTCCGAGAAGAGATGCCTGCCGTGGAGGCTTCGAAAGAAGAAAGTCGTGCTCCATCCACCCCCTCACGCGGCCGCGCCACACTGTAGGCTCGGATCGACGCTGCGGTGCGGCGGCTGGTCGACGAGGCGTACGAGCACTGCCACGCCACACTCACGCGCAACCGCGCGCTCCTCGACGCGGTGACCGACAGCCTGGTGGAGAAGGAGACGCTCGGCGCAGACGAAATCGAGGTGCGGCCGAGACGCCGCCCGAGATGCATCTCAGCAGCGGGAGATCTCGGGAGATCTCGGGAGGCCGTGTGCTCCATCTCTGCCTTATCCCTCCGCGTCCCCTCAACCCTCCTCGCCAGGCTCTGCGGGTGGGACACGCTGTCGCTGCCGACGCGGGCGGCGCCGCTGGCCGCGCCAACGGACAGCGGGCGGACCGCATGCCGGCGCCGGCGCCGTGGCCGCAGCCGCGCCGGCGCAAGCCAGTGCGCGTCCGGTCCGAGGGAGGAGGGCCGGCGCCGGGCGCCGAGTATGGCATCTAGCGGCGTTTGGCAAGGGATGGGCGGGTGTATCCTCCTGTGGTCGAGTCCTGTACCCTGTCGCACGCGCCAAGCGCCCGGTTGCTTCCCCAGTCAGCGCCCGTCCTGGGACCTGGCTCGCAGCCGTAGTGTACGCAGAGCTGGATTGTTTGTGTGTAGAGTGTTGACGCCGTTGCTAGCTGCATCGAAAGTGCCTACAACGACATCGAAAAACGCATCACCTCAATGCTCAATCCTTTCAGACATCAGAGCCTCCTCGCTCCTGCACAAACTTGAAACTACTGCAGAGTGCAGTCTGCACCGTCGACCGTTGGTCCGTGCTAGCGACCGTGCCCGTACCGCCGTCCGCTGCGCGTGCGCAGCGGGTTTTTTGACCCTTGTCCGCTTCGGGCAAATGTGGCCGAGGGATCAGGGATCAACCGGTGTCCCTCAAGCTCAACCGGCGCCCGTTGCTAGCTGCATCAAGTGCCTAGACTATAGTCGAGCGCGTCGGAGAGGTGTTTCGACACCGAGTGCACCGAGTGTGTTGAACGTTTCTTACTAGAACGACACCTCAATCCTTTTGAGAGCCTCCTGCAAACTACTGCGAGTGCAGTCTGCACCGTGCCCGTACCGCCGTCCGCTGCGCGTGCGCAGCGGGTTTTTTTGGTCCCTTGTCCGCTCCGGGCAAGTGTGGGAAAAGTCCAACGCATTCGTCGGTGACGGTGTCCCTCAAGCTCAACCGGCGCCGCGCGAGACGAACCTCGACATTCGGGCCTTCGGCGGCATGCATGCATCTCTTTGCGACTGAAGCCTGGAGACTGGAGAGCAGCGCTCCTACTGGGGTTGGGGGTTTAGCGGTTAGCACCGTGCACAATTCGCCTGTCGTCACCGCCTTTCACCACAAGTGCATACCCGGGTATGACGTCTTTGGCCGTGCTCGAAGAAGGCGTCGAAGCATCATGAATGCGCTAAAGGTGGCCGGCGACAACACGGCAATTTACCTGGCGGCCGGCGTGTACCGCAATCACAGGTTTGGCTCTCGGGCGACGTTGGCAACCCCGCTGTGGCCACAGTCCAGAATGTGAAGAACATCTTAGCTTACTGCCGTGGACGGAGCGAGGCCGAGGATTGAGTTTTCGTCACCTGCTTGGAGGTGTGCGGCGTTGAGGTTGTCGGGCCCGGCGATTCCATCACAACTTTAAAGTGTGAGTGAGCGTGTGCGTGTCATCCTTGCGTCCCTAGGGTAACATCGCCTGTGTCCCTGCGCGTGCAGCTAGCTCCTTGCGTTCTGCCTTGCACTCGGCGTGTGATGAATATTCGTTTTGGCAGCGGCGCAGCGGTCGTGCGGCGGTCGCGCGGCCGTCGCGGAGAACTGACAAGTTGAAGAAGTTCTGCGCGTACATATAGTGGCCAGGCAGGCAGGCGCGGTGTTTCGCGCTCTGGTAGCCCGAGGAGTACATCTTCATGTGGCACGCCGGGCCTGCGCAGCCCCTGTTGTTGTTGCGGCAATCAAAGTGCCGTACGACACCGCATATCCACGGCAGGTAGACGGTGCCGTTGTCGGAGCGGCACACGTGTGTCCGGCGGATGGCCTCGCTGGCGCGGCAGTGCCGGAAGTGGCGCGATCCGCGATAACCGCACCCGTTGGCGGCGAGCTCCGCATCGACTGCCCCCCGGTATATGACCGGGCCAGTGACGTAGATCACGCACGTCGCCGGGGCATTGCACCTCGCCGGGTCGCCCTCCCTGTGCAGCAGCACCTGCCTCAGCACACCGGCCGTGATCATCTCCGCGGCGCGGAGGAGAAAGGGGTGCATCGGCTCGTATGCGAGCATCTCCGACGACCTGTGCGGATCCGCCGTAAAGTGAGTGGGCGGCAAGTGGACCTCCCCATGCTGCCGTTGCACGTGCACGTGCGCGTGAACGTGCACGTGCGTACGGATGGAATGCGAGATCGCAGGCTTGCTTGCGCACCAAAACCGACCGTTCACGGACGAAGCGCGTGGTGGGACGATGGTGCGGAGCGGAGCGAGCAGCTTCGCGTCGAGATCGGCGTAGACCCCACCGCGGTATTTGAGGAGTAGCATGCGCAGCAAGTCGGTTCTTTGTGCGCCGACGAGAAGCGAATCATAAGCCATGCTCTCGTTGCTCGTCGCGTGCTCCTGCACGAACTGCGCCGCCTCGCGGTCGTCCAGAAAGTCGTCTGCCGCAGCCAGACATGGTGGATGGTGTGTATTTGGCCGGCCAATTGGGCATGCATGTAAACGTGTGTATCTTGTGTGTGTGCACATCGGTACTCAGGGTTGAGTAGCCACCAGTCGCGCATGTAGTACCCAAACTCGCCAATCGCCTCCACCCAGCTCCTACCCACTTGCCAGATCTGCCGAGGGATGGCCTGGGCAGCCAAGCTGGCCGTTGGCTGCGGCATGCGGTGGTGCTGAGCATCAGGAACAGGCGGTCGCGGAATAATACTCAGGGAGCGGTTCCGTCGATGCCTCATTGAGGACGACCTGTGTGCGCGCCGCGCCAGTTCGCACGTCCGCGTGTAACTGTGTGGGGTACGTTTGACTGCACTCCAAGTGCTCCAAGTTTGTAGTTCACCGCGTGTATTCTACACGGAGAGAGAGAGACCGGGCGTTGACCGCACCGCGTACCCTCCCCACTCCCGCCTCTCATTTGTGTCACACCACGCGGAACGCATCTCCATCGCTTCGGTGAAGGGGGTGAACCGTGCGTGCCATCCTCGATCGCCGTGCAAAGCTCGCTTCCGAGCTCTCACGCCGCGCGTAGGGCCCTTAGAGGCCTAGAGAACACAACCCCCTCTCTCTTTTCTCCCAGTAAGCTAAAAGTACGTACACGGCAGTCACGTAACTTGAAGCACACACAAGTAATAATTCATCTTTTAGCACGCGAGACACGTGCCGGCTACGCTGCGGGCGCTTTCGAGGCGAGCGGCAGCATTTTTCTAGCCATAGTGTGCGGGAACTACTTTGCCGTTTGCGGGACGACAGCTAGTACTTACTGCACGACCCGGGGCGCGCAGCGCCGAAGAATTTTTTTGAAAAATGCACACAGTGGGGCGCTCCGAGACGACCAAAGTGGTAAAAGTCGCACTCTCCCCTGACCCGATCAAAAGCGTAAAAGCACCCGAGGCTCCAGAAACCTTACCCTCAGCCTATGCGCGGGTGGTTGATGCCGCCCCAGTTGTCCGGCACCACGTGGTCGATGTCAAACATCGTCTCCTTCCGGTTTCCGGCAAGGCCCTGCGAGACCGTCTTTGGCTGGTAGCCCTGCTTGCCGTCGCTGCGCGGCTCAAAGTACTCCTTGAGAGGGTGGTGTTTGAAGGTGCGCTCCAACATGGTGTAAAACTCCTTCTCGATCATGCGCTGCATCTTGCCGGTCGTGATCGTCTGCTTCAGGTTGGCGTACTCCGGCCGGTGGATGTCGCCGAGGTAGACGGGCGCCACCTCGATGTGCTCCCTCTCCTTAAACTGTTCAAGCTTCTCGTCCACCTTGAGCTTGGACTGCTGGTAAAGCGCCTTTGCCCCAGCGGCCTCGTCGCCGCCGTGCCTTGCCTTCTGCGCCGTCACCGCCATCTCCGCCTGCTCGAGCTTCTGCAGTCCCTCCGTGGCGGTGTAGTTGCTGACGTTGGCGTGCGCCGGCTCCGCGGCGGCAGCCTCGGCCGCAATCCGATCGCTCTCGACGCGCGCCGCCTCCGCGGCCGACTGGCAGCGCGAGCACGAGCAGGTCTTGCCGTCGCTCTTGCTCCGCTTGGGTGAGCAAAGCGCTTGAAGTGCTGCGGGTCGTTGAGACGGCACTTGCGGCATGGCCGCCCCCGTGGCGGCGGCCGTGGCGGCGGCCGTGGCGGCTGCGGCTGCGGCTGCGCCCGCTGCTGCGGCTGCGGCTGCAGCGGTCGGACGTCGTGGAGCCGGGCTACGAGATGCTTCCTCACCTCTGCGACGCTCGCGTTGGTTGCACCCGAGGGAAGCTTCACGCGCAATGGCAAGGCCTCACAGAGCTGCTTCAGGCTCTCCTTGCTGGCCTTCTCTAGCACCGTCTTTGGCTTCGCGAGCAGGTCGTCGACCCGTGCGGCCAACAGTGTTGGCGTGATTTCGTTCTATTTCCGCGGTTAGGTTAGGTTAGGACTTAGGTCCGCGGTAATAAACAAACAAAAAAGAATTTCACTGCGCTACCTGGCCTGCAAAAGGCCAGGGGCAGTGGCCAGTGCGCGCCAGTTTCGTGCCCTTTTACGTTCTGAAATTCTTTGTAGGTAGGTGGGTAGAAAGGTGAAAAACAGCCAGGCTCGGACTGGACACCAACCAACGCGGCATGGGTGGACGCTAGACAGATGATGACGACACGCACGAACAGACACAAACAGGCTCACAAGACCCGACGCGGCCAAAGGATATCCACCTCGAGAGAGAACAGTAGGTAGGTAGAAAGGTGAGAACACATCTTTGACTTCAGCAAAAGAAGAAAACCGGAAACAGCGCCGTTTAGGCGAGCAGCAGTTTGTGCGTGCGTTTACATGCGCCACCGCCGCCTCTCCAGCTTCGCCGCCGCCTGTGTCGCGACTCCTCGCACTCTGCGTCACGCCGCACGCCTCGCCACCGGCCGCGCTGCGCCCACATGGGGCTATGTGACCGACGTCGAGGGCGACACCGCCTTTTGGGAGAGCTACTGCCGCCTCTCGGCGGTCCTCGAGCCGGGCCGCGCGCTCGACGACCTAGCACTGCGGCCTGGATGCCACCTCGTCTTTGGCGGCGACAGCGTCGACAAGGGCGGCGGCGACCTGGCCTTTCTCGACAGCCTGCTCCGCCTCAAGCGCCGGCACCCGAGCCGCGTGCACCTGCTGCTCGGCAACCGCGACATCAACAAGATGCGCCTGACGGCCGAGCTGGCGCCGCCGCCCTCCGCGCTCTGGCTCCCCGCCGCCGCGCACCCGGGGGTGTACTGGCGCCGCTCGGGTGCGACGGCGACGCCTGCGGGCTGGCTGGCGGCGCAGGCCGCGCCTCTAGCCGACGAGCCTTCGAGCAGGCTGCGGTGGATGCTGAGCGACAACATGGGCTCGCCGCGCGCCTTCGAGCTCCGGAGGTCCGAGCTTGCGGCGGCGCGCGGCGTCGAGAGCGGCGCGCTGAGCGACCGCGACGTGCTGCGCAGCTTCGCCGGCTCGCTGGAGCGGGGCGGCGCGCTGCGCTCCTTCCTGCAAGCGGGCCAGCTCTGTGCGCTGATCGGCGGCACGCTCTTCGTGCACGGTGGCCTCAAGCCCGACGCGGTCGGGTCGGTGCCCGGCCGTGAGGGCGCGGGGGCGCGCGAGGGCGTGGTGGCGTGGGTGGAGGCGATGAACCGTTTCGCGGCTTCGGAGGTCGACGAGTGGTGCGCGGACGGCGACGCCGCCGCCGGGCCGACGTGGCCTGGGAGGGAGGACCGGCTCGGGCACGGCTTCTTCGACCGGCCGGGCGGGAGGCTGATGTCGTATGGCATGGCGAGCCAGCCTGGAGGCGCCAAGTCGCCGACGGCGAGCCCGCTGCCCTTCCGGGGGGCGCGCGGGAGGCGGGGCCAGACGTGACCAGACGCGGCGCGACTGGCTCTCAGGTGGTGTACGACTCCTTCCTGGAGGACGGCCAGCCCGCGCCCCCCGCGCCGGCGGTGGTGGCGTGGCTGCTGCGGCAGGGCGTTCACACACTCGTGTGCGGCCACCAGCCGCACGGGGATGCGCCCGTGCTGATGCGCTGCCGCGCGCCGCACGCCCAAGGCGAGCGCTCCCCAGCGCCCACTTCCGAGGCGCGCAACGCGTCACTCTGCCCGCTTGGCGGTAGGCGAGCTTGTCGTCGTGACTGCGGACACCTCCTTCAGCGACAGCGTCGAGTGGGTTGCGTCTCCGTCGGCGCCTCTGCCCGGGCAGAGCCAGCCGCCAGCCGGTCACCGACTCCAGCTGGCGGCGGAAGCGGCGGCGGCGGCGGCGGCGGCACCAGTGGCGACACCGGCCGGGGCGACGGCGGGTGTGCCGGGATCGGAGAAGCCACGCGGGGCGCCGCCGCCGGCGTCGGCGCGGCCGCGGGGCAGGGCGGTGGTCGAGGTGGCAGGGAGCCTCGAGGGCGACGAGGCGGCGCTGCGCGTGCACGGCACGCTGTCAGACGGCGGGAGCCTCGACTTTTCGCTGGGCGAGGAGCCCCGCGTGGGGACGCTGCGTGCGGACGGTTGGTGGGTCAAGGGCGTGGGCGGCGGCGGCGAGGCGGGCGGCAGTGGCGCGCTGCTGCTGTCGAGGGGGAAGGGTTACTGCGTCCAAAATTGCCGCGTGGCCCTCGCAGCGGCGGAGGCGGACGAGACAATGTAGGTGGTGCAGGCGTCTTGCGTCGCTTGCGGTCCACGACGTAGTGTGTGTGTTCATAGACCTTGTTATTGAGAAGACAGTAGTCAGTACCCTTTTGAGAGAGAGAGAGATTTAGGAAACCATGCTTTGCCATTTGAGTGCTGTGTGCAGTGTGGTGCCAGTCCATGCCAGTCTGCTGGTGCGAGACTGTCACCGTGTTGAACCGTGTCAGTTTGAGTGAGACTTGGAGCGCTGCGGAGTGCAGTCGTAACACCCAAACGCGAAAGGTCTTTTCTCGCAGCTGCGAGACATGCTTTCTCGGAGCGGGGCATCCAAAACAACAGGGGCGGAAGGGAGGGGTGACCATACGCGCAGCGCAGGAGGGGTGCCCCTAAGGGGGCACAAAGGTAGCTCAAAGGGGAGTGAACAAGACGCCGCACAGGCGACGTGCACGCTCGCCGCCTGCGCTCGCCGCGTCGCTCTCTCCCTCCCCTTCTTTGCTTGAAGGAGGGCGCCTGGGTCTAATTTTAGTGCGTGTGAATGAACTTTAGTGAATTTAGCGCAAATTTAGTACATATTTAGCACATATTTAGCACATATTTAGCACATATTTAGCACATATTTAGCACATATTTAGTGTGTTTTGTCTCCAATTTAGCGCCACATTTAGTTCACTTTAGGTGCGGGCAGCTGCAGTACATTTAGTGTGGGTCCCGCATCTTTAGTGCGGGCACGCAACTTTAGCACGGCTTCCCAGCCACACCACAGCTGGCCAGGGCCGCGTGCTTTGCTCCTTGGCTGCCAAGAATGCACCACAGGAGATGCCTGGCCCCTGCCCTCATGACCCAAAGGCAGGCTCCCAGTGAGGCTAGATATGCAGCCCTCCAGAGCAAGATCTCCCGACTTGCACAGGCACATAATCGATTCCCGAGAGGAGGACCAAAAACGCACGTCGTCCGGGTTTTGTCGTGTGCGTCGAGCGTGCGGGCGGAGAGGCGAGGCTGAGCCTGTGGCGAGAGCTAAGACAGAGCAGTGCGAGAGTTACACACGACACACACGACACGACAGGGACACAGACACAGACACAGACACACACTGCGCTCCCCTCAGTGGGTAGGGAGACGCGAACCCGACGGAGTCCGGTGGTGGGGGCCCACGCAGCCAGCCCCTGCGTTGCAAAGGTTGGTGCTGAGCCGCCGCCGCCGCTCGCTCTCGAAAAGCGTCGCGCTGCTGCCCGTTCCCGGAGCGACGAGCGCGAGTTTGGTGGCCAGGGCCTTGCCTGAAGGGGGGCGGGGCAAGGGGGGAGAAGATGAGGACGTCACCGAGCGGGGGCTGCCGGGAAGGTGGTGGGCGGGGCGTGGATGCACCTTAAACGGGCGAGTAGCGGGAAGACCGTCGATACTCCGGCGGAAGAGTGCTCCCCCGCCGCCCCCTGGGTCACCCCGAGTGACCTCGCAGCCCACGCCGTGAGGCGCTGCTGTCAGGGGAATGTTGGGGGCGCGCAAAGCCGCTCGGAAGAGACGGCCAGGAGCCAAGGAGCGGCCGGAGCGCGGCGAAAGACCGAGGGGAAGTGGCCGCCGCATACAGCCTCCGGCGGGCCTCCGGCGGACGCCTGCGGCGTGGCGCTGCGCGCGACCGGCCCCTTCTCGGTGCGCTGCAGGACGCCCTCGCTCAAACGCGCACCTGCCGGGTCGGGGCGGTCACGGGACCGGCTTAAATTGCGGCCGCAGCTGCTTGGGGGGGTGAGGATGGCCGGGCTTGAACGGCTTCTCGCGAGGTACCCGCATCGAGCTCTTCTCTTGCCGCACGGCTCTTCTGTGTGCCGGCACAGAGCTCCGTGCAAGCCTTCCAGCGTGATAGGAACGAGTGTATCGCTTTGACGGGTCGACCGTGCTTGTTATCAAGACCGATGTGACGTACACAGTGACACATCAGACGACATGTGTTCTCCCACCCGCCGGGACGCAAAACGCTCTCGACGAGAGCCAGAAGAAGGCGTCCACACAGCAAGCCGCTCGGTCGATCACGTTGCTCGCTCGATGCCGGCGAGCGCATGGCGCACGCCTTGGACGGTGGCGAAGCCAAAAACACCGATGGTGGCCGTCCGCTGGCGTGAGCGGCGGCGGTTGAGACCTCACCCTTCGCGCCGACGACCCAACCTCACGCGGAACAACCCAACCCAGGCCCACAACCCAACCCAACCCAAAAAGCACGATTCTCCTGTTGGGCCCTCAGCATGATTGCGCGCCACTGGGGAATGTTGCGATGGCCGCCCAAATGCGAACGCAGGAGACAAAATGCTTTGCGGCGACGTTCCGTGGGTAGGATCAAGTCGCCGCTTGCTTTAATAATAGTCTACGCGCGTCCTCGGGGCCAAGGCGCAGTCCAGCTGTCTGAGGGAGAGAGTCTCCCTCGCTGCGCGTTTCGAACGCAACCTGGCAGACGGAGTCGGGGCGCTCCCGCACGCGTGCCGGTGGGGAGCTCCGCTTGCCGCACGCCTGCTTTTCGCTGCACAAGCTTGTGCTGTGAATCCCCAGGGCCTCCAGGGCTCGCACCTCAACCTCTCACAGACCAGCGCACAGCGCCACAGGAGGTATTTTCTTCTGAAAAACAAGGCTGTGAACAGCGTCTCTTCTCGACAGATCTGACCGTTTCCAACACGCCCGACTCAGCGGTGAGCGCGCCGCAGCATTCTCTCCTGGCACTCCTCGCTCTCCCACCGGTAATAATCTCCCTTCCCGTGTGCCCCTATCGCGCTTGCAGGACACCACCACCTACCCGGGCCTGCCCACGCCGATGGCGGCGGGGAAGAGCGGGCCCGCGTCGGCCCGCAGCGGCTCCGGACCGGGCTACGTGGACGGCGTCGAGGCTGCAGTCCGCCGGCTGGGCGAGAGCGTCAGCTACCAGGCTACGCCCGCCGACGGCAAGAAGTCGCCGTCGCCGGGAGTCCCCACCTCCGGCGGCATTGCGCCCAAGCCCCTTGGCGCGGTCGCGGGCGCGGGGCTGGCTGAGGCCGAGGCCGCCAAGGAGCGCGAGCACTGGGAGGGGCGGCTCAAGAAGGCGAAGGCCGCGCTCGATCTCATTGCCGAGCAACGGGAGAAGTGGGCGGACTTGCAGTCGCGGCGCTCGGGGAAGTGCCGGCGCAAGGCCATGCGCTGCCGCAACAACCCCAAGTTTGGCAAGGCAAAGGGCAGGCGCAAGTCTGGCAAGGCAAAGGGCCGCGGCCGCCGCCCGAACTGGCGCCGCGAGCCGCAGACCACGTCCGGCAAGGCGCCATTCGCCGCTGGCACGTGCGGCGCCGGCGCTGGCACGTGCGGCGCCGGCGCTGGCACGTGCGGCGCCGGCGGTCGCGCCGCCCTCAAAGCGGCGGCCAACTGCGTGCAGGGCGGCTACACGAAGGCCGAGGGCGCCTTCCGGTGGCTGGTCCTCGTCTGCATGCCCGCCTTCGGCCACTGCGCGTCCGCCGTGCCTCGCCCGACAACGGTGGCCTCGGCCTTCTCGTCTGCCGTCGCCTCGGCGTCCTCGGCCTTCTCATCCGGCGTCGCCTCGGCGGCGTCCTCCTCGCCCGCCGTCGCCTCGAAGGCGTCCTCGCTCGTGAGCTGCTCGCCGCTTCTCATGCCCGCAATCGTGCTCATCCTCCTCGCCATCGCCTGCGGCGCCATCGGCACGGTGATGTGGCGCCGCAACTCAAAGGCCCGAAGACGGCCCGACCGCCCGACCGACCCGAAGACGTCCCCAACCGGCGTCACCACAAACACGCCGGCTCTCAAGCCGGTCACCGAAGACGCGCCGGCTCTCGAGCCGGTCACCGCCGGCGGCGCGCCGTACCTACGCGTCGCGACACGCCAAAATCGCGATCGGACGAGCTTTTTCGCTGAGCGGGTGCGGCGCCGAAGCTCCATGCGGCGCGGCTGCGGCGTATTGGCTGCGGCGCTCTTGGTTGTTTGCGCGATCGCGCCGCGCCACGGCGCAAGCGAACGCAACAACACGAGACGACCCGCCCACCTTTCCACCGCCCTTTCGGACACGTTGTTTCTCAACGAGTCCGGCTGGGAGCGGCTGATGCAGACACAGGGGATGGCATTTCTCCGAGTCGACCCTATCGGCTGTGGCGACGCGTGTGTGCAGTGGGACGCCTTCTGGGACGAGATCAGCAGCACGTTTCCTGGGATGACGTGGGCATTATCCTGCAGTACTGCCGCTGGAGCGTGCGCGTCGCAGCCGCTCTCGGGCCTGCTTCGTCACGGTGGGCCCACCTTTGCCATGTGGGACGGCAAGCTCCGTGTGTACGAGCAACCTCTGCTCGCCAAGCGGCTGCGCGAGTGGCTCGGCTTCCACGTGCGCAGCTCCCGCTGTGACGTGGGTTCGATCGGCAACCCCCTGCCTCGTTCACACCTTGACGCTATCCAAGCGGCGGTGCGCAAGGGTAGTGGCCTCGTTCTGATGATCCACTCCGACTTTGCGGCACTGTGCCACATGCAGAATTTTCTCGAGCACGCGGCAGACGTGAGCGCGCGGGATCAAGACGGCGACTTCCCCCTGGTGGTGCACGGGGCACTGGACGCGGACGCGCACATGGCATGCCTTCTCATGAAGAGAAGGGTGGCAGGGCAGTCACTGCGACTCGAGTGCGTGTCGCTTGAGGGCTGGCTGCCAGCTCACGATGGGGGCGCCGTCTCACTCGGCCATTCATCGTGCCACTATCGCCGGTCGGTGTGGGCCAAGCCGCGGCTGCTTCTGGCAGCTGCTCAAGCGGTGGCTCCTGGCTTGTGGGGCGTGGCCTACATGGACGTGGACGTGCTTCTCTTCCAAAACCCGTCCCTTTGGTTTGGCGCACACCGGGAGGCGCTGCGTCAGTACAGGGTGTCCGCGTACAGGCTGAGCGCGGCCAATCTGATGGATACACCAAGTCCGCACGACGATTCTGCTGGCTCGTGCAAGGAGGTAAACACTGGCCTCGTCTTCGTCTCCCTCGAGCAACCGGGCGCTGCGCACCTGGAGATCCTCAGCCGGTGGGTCAACGCCAGCCAACTGGTGGATCACCCCAGTTATGGCGATCAGCAAGCCCTGATATTGGTCATGAAGCGGGACGAGGCACTGTGCCTGCCACGGAAGGAGTTCCCGCTAGGCGGGATGGAATTCAAGGAGTCTGTTGCGGTGCACTACACGATGGGAGGTGCCGGAGACACGCCCGAGAACGTCATGGCGCGTGACTATGGCATCTTTGACGACCGGGTCAAGGTACCCGCGATGCACCGCGCCACTCGCTGGCGGCCGCTCTCAAAGACGTGCACGGATGTGGACGCGTATGTCGAGGCCTACTCGGCGAGTTTGTGTCGCAAGGCGCTCTGCCTTGATGCGGTGTCGGGCGCGGCCATCAAGCTCCATGCGGACTGCGACGCGCTAGCCGCCCAAGGCAATGGCTGCACCTGGTCGCTTGCCGATGCGGTTTGCCAGGCGGACGTCTGCCATGACGACAACTCTCGCTGGTGCGCACTGAGAGCGGGCAGGTCCGAGCAGTGCGCGCCTCCGAGCACGCAGGCGAAGGCACGGGCCCTCCTTGCGGGGAAAGGACTCGCAGATGAGAAAGAGGAGCTGCTCTCGGACCAGATCGCTCGGCTCTTTCCTCCTCCGTCGCTGACAGTTAGCTTCGACAAGCTCCCGGTGTTCTCCGAGGCTGGCAAGCTGCCTGTCTGGCTGCGCGCCCACAGACGGCTCCGTCAGCACCCAAGAGCCACGCTGGTGCACACAGACACCGACGTGTGGTTGGTGCGGGACCTCGTTCCCGCCGAGAATGTCGACGCGATGTTGAACCAAACAATCGAGCGATACAAGAACCGCGAGCTCGAGCCGGAATGGTGCATCGCCACAGAGGCCTACCCAGAGGCTCGGACGGACGACGCCAAGTACGGCGATGTCCCGAGGAGGATGCGGCATAACTTGGGGTCAGCCGGGGGCATGTCATGCTTCTCGGCGCGATGGGGGAGGGAGATCATGGGCGTGGATGAGGACGGCGTCACGCGCAGCACGCTGATCTCGCGTGGGGACTCGACGCTCTTCGACTCTCTGGGACAGCTCTTAGAGGATGAGACCGGGCTGGACGAGAAGCATGCCTTCTACCACCAGGTGTTGCAGTACCCACCAGGCACCTCGTACGGCGTGCACACTGACTGTGAACTAGGCTCCACGAACGTTGCACACAATGACGAGCGGGTCGTCACGCTGCTCCTGTACCTAACGGATGTTGGGGAGGGGCAGGGCGGCGAGACGTGCTTCCCTCGCCGCGGGACCTGCGTCCGTCCGAGCAAGGGCAGCGCGCTCATCTTCTCGAGCATCGACGCTGCTGGCGTGTGTGACAAGCTCTCTGAGCATGTGGCACAAGCGATTAAGCCGGGCGCAAACAAGCTTGTCCTGCAAAGGTGGTACAAGAAGGAGGCTCAGGTCACACACGCCGGTGATCAGCACCTGCAGGAGCAGCTCGACGATCTGGTTGATAGAGTAATATGCGACGCCGGCAGAAACTGCAGGCACTACCTCTTCGATCGGCGTCGTGCGAAGGCGCTCCAACTGGCTGTGCGCGGAGAGAAGCTCGCGGCACAAGGGCAGGTCCATGAGGCGGTCGACGCTTGGTATGACTCGCTGCGGATGCACCCAGCCATCCCGGAGGTGCGTGCAAAACTTGGGGAAGCCCTCTTCAACGGCGGGAAATACGCAGAGGCGCTGCCTCACCTCCAATCCGCGCTCTCCGTCGGCCCAAAGTTTTTCTCGAAGGGCTTCTACTACTCCGGCGCGTGCCTCGTCCGCCTCCGTCGGCTCGACGAGGCCTTGGCCCAATTGCAAAAGATAAACATCGGGCCGCCTGCCCTGGGCATTGCAGCCAACTTTGGCCATACCGACGTGGTGCGCGTGCTGCTGGACGCTGGCGCAGAGATTAACGCTGTCTGGACGGGTGGTGCGTCGTCGCTGATCATGGCAAGCTATTTTGGATGGGAGGACACCGTGTGCCTGCTGCTCAGCCGCGGGGCTGACGTAACAGCGAGCCACCAGGGATTCGGCACGCCACTCTCAGCGGCGACAACCCGTGGCCACAGGGGTGTGGTGAGGCTGCTCTCGATTGCGGGTGCGATTGCCTGAGCATGTGCACGAGCTGATGATCGGTTTGCGTCTGATCCTCCTGAATTCGAGATGGGTCCGAAACGAAACGTCGCAGGGGGGCGGAGCCGGAGGACACATGCGAAACACAAAATTAAACAACACCCCGATTTTCAGCAGCTATGGCATAGGAACTTTCATGGAACTTTCCTACGGAGATTTTCGGAGATGTTGATGGATTTTCCGAGAACCAGGAAATCTCGGCTCAATCTCGGTTTAATTGACGAATCCGAGTTTCGTTAAGTTACGACAAAGTTCGGCAAAATTAGCCAAAATTATAAGGTAAATCAAAGGAACAATTACCGAAAATGAACACATGGAATTAGGAATTACAGTAATTACAGTAATTGTAGCGAAGCTAAATTCTTGTCATCCTGTAAGTTTCATGTAAACATCACGCATGCTTGCAATCCGAGCCGCGCGACAAGCCCTATGCAGTCAAGCGTGCTGTCTGCCGCTCGAGCCTCTCGTGCAGTCCTTCTGCGCGCCGCGCCGGCGGTCAGTGCGGCGTGCAGGGTAGCCCCACCGTGCCGTGCGCGCGTGTGGAGCTCCCAAACTGACAGCCAACGCCTCGTAGCGGGGCGCGAGGGGCGAAAAGGTGCTTTTCGGGCCACTTATGCATATTCAGCGGGTGAGCACCGCGACACAAAGTCTCGAGTGGCTGTCAGTACGACGGCTGGGGAGCACCCCCGGCCTTAGCCGAGCGCGCAGCGAGGCGACAATGCCAAATGCGATGGGGGCCGCGGGCCGGCGCGCCCGCGCGGTCGCCGGTGCGCGGTGGTCTGGTGGTCGGTGGTGTGGTGTAACGTCTAACCGAACGAGACCGGAGACGAGAAATCTCACCGCGAGTACACGGACAACCACATCTCATGATCACACCTCGCACGTCTGCATTTGCATCACCCACACCACGCCTCGAACGTCGCATGTAGTCGCAGGTGTCAGATGCTCGATTGCTCCAATACGCTTGCGAACCAAGTGGATAGTTGGCGCATTTGGGCCCATTTGGACTTTTCTCGGGGGTGCTTCGCCGAGCCACTGGGCCGGGAGCAACCTTAAGGTGGTTCTTGAGAGTTGTGAACGAGGGCGCTCCTCTCAAAGTCGCATGATGGCGGCCGCCCGAGCGGCGCTTCAGCCAGCCCTCACGGCCCGGGCATGCACCCGCACACCCTCCTCTCGCGCATGCCGATGCGCTCAGTCGATGCGGTCGTGGTGCTGCAGCTCTGCAGCGCTGCGACCGCACCGGTCTCCCGCGTCGCCGCCTTCGGTCGTGCCGCTCCCGCCAGCTCCGCCGCCCGCCGACGCGGTGGTACGCGCGCTCTCCGGAGCCCGTCCGAGGGGCGGAGGCTCGAGCGTTGGTCCCGGGCGAGCCGCCAGACTCGAAGACGGCACCCCTACCCGCGTCCCCATCCTTAGCTTCTGTTCTTTCCTCCCCGTGAGCCGTCTCTGTCGCGAGACCGCCGAGTGTGTGCCCTCGTGAGTCCGTCGGGTACTTTTCGCGTATAAAAATCGGCTGCGCGGGCGTTCCATCTGGTGCTACCAACGGCCTGGCGGCCTCGGATCCGGCCTCGCAGCTCGACGCGAGCGCCAAGGTGGACCTGTCTCCGGCCTCTCGGGCCCCTCTCGGAGCCGTGAGAGGGTGCAGGCCGAAACCACAGCCGCTAACGTCCGTGTGGCCGAACGGGGCCAAAGTCTCGCCGCCGGATCCCGGGCCACGGGTAATGGCACCGATCCCGCAGTTTTCCCGGACTTTACTCGACACTCTTGTGCCCCGAACTTTCCTCTCCCCGTCCCGAGCACGACCAGAGCTGCTCCGGCGTGGTTTGGAGCGAGGTACGGGTGGCGGCGGGTTCGAGTAAAGTCCGGGGAAACTGCGGGATCCTCCCCATTCCATAGGTGCTCCAACGCCCTAGCCGGCTCGGGAGCACTGTCCTGCCCGTTATATGCGCACCCGCTTACGCTTTTAGGCTCTCCGGCGGCCTCAGGGGCCTTGCCGAGGGCCGCTTCAGCGCGGTCACAGTGCCGTGGAGCCGGCCAGCGTGCTCGCAGCCATGCCGCTGGTGGACCATGCCCGCCTCCCGCCCGGTGGCTCCAACCACAGCCCGCCTCACCGTCGGCGAAGCACCTCGGGCCCTTCGCGGCTGCGTTGTCTGTCCGGCTCCACGGGGCCTTTCCGAGACACTTCCGCGCGGGCCGAGGGACTCATCGACCCCTCACATCCCGGAGGGACGGCGCACGCGCTGCCCAGTGACCGGGCGGGTCGGCCCCGATTAGGAGCGGCCCCAGCCGGGCGGAGAAGACCATCCCACTCGCGGTGCGTCGCACCGGCCGGTCCGGTTTTCGTCTCGAGCGGGTCGCGAGACGGCCGCGAGAGCGAGCACCGCGGTCACAGTGCCGTTGAGGCCACGGACGTCGCCGGAGCGGCACTCCCGGGGCGCCACTCCCTCACCCGGTCGGAGGGGGCCAACCACAGCCCGCCTCACCGTCCGTGGAGCTTCCGTGGTCCGCTGCTCCGGCTTCGATTTTCGACCCTCCCGAGGCTGCTAGAGCAGCCCCGCGGAGCCTCCCGGATGCACCAGCACACCGTCGTCCAGGACGACGGCGCAAGCGCTGCCCAGTGACCGGGCGGGTCTGCCCCGACTAGGGTCGGGCCCAGCCGCGCGGAGAAAACCACCGAGCTCGAAACACGTCGCCACGGCCGGCCGTTTCGCAAGCCTGAGCGGGTCGCCAGACACCCGCGAGAGCCAGCAGCTAGAGCGCCGTCGTAGCCGCAGATCGAGTCGAGGAGCTTAATGTCCACGGTAGCAGTTGTGGAGAGCGGTGGCGCGGTGCGTGTAGAGGGGTCGATCGAGGGCTCTTTTTCGAAACGCGACGGGTACGGCATGACAACTGCCAGTACAGTTTTACGCCGGCCAGGGTGAGGGCACAACAGGGATCCGGCGACCCGTACGCTTTACGCGTGGCGGCCGGTGGCTGTCTGGAGCTCGTGCGAGCTGAGCCGACGCGTGGCCGAGCCGAGAGGACCAGCGAGCGACCACGTTGGCGATGAAGCTTGGCGGCCGGCGCCTCGTCGCCAGACGTCACAGCGGCGTGGACGCAGGAGTGTGCGGCGACGAGTACCGGCAAATCCGGCCCAGTGTGGCCGGCAGCTGCCTAGCGCTGGCCTGTGACCGGCGCCGCGGTGGCGGAAGAGGCGTCTCGCCGCCGTGGCGGCGGTCGGCAGGTGCGAGCGTGACGGCCATCGTGCGGCAGAGTCCGGCCACAATTTTTCTCAAGATTCTGAATTTTACAACAAAACTCCCTCCCACAACACTGGGCACGGGACTGGCGCGCACTGGCACTAACACAGAATTCTGAAAACGAGCCTCTCTCACAGCACACTGGCACGACAAGGGCGCGGACTGGCGCGGACTGGCACACACACCGGCTCCGGCTCACCACCGGAGAAGAAGAGGCGGCATCCGGCCGCCTCGGACACGCAACGCAAACGCAAAGGAACGCAAAGCGACCAAATGTGGCCGGTGCCCTTCGTTTGTTTGGCAGGAGCCGGAGGGCCCAACTTGAGAATCGTGCTTTTTGGGTTGGGTTGGGTTGGGTTGTTGGGTTGGGTTGTTCCGCGTGAGGTTGGGTCGTCGGCGCGAAGGGTGAGGTCTCGACCGCCGCCGCTCACGCCAGCGGACGACTGCCGGTGTTTTTGGCTTCGCCACCGTCCAAGGCGTGCGCCATGCGCTCGCCGGCATCGAGCGAGCAACGTGATCGACCGAGCGGCTTGCTGTGTGGTCGCCTTCTTGTGGCTCTCGTCGAGAGCGTTTTGCGTCCCGGCGGGTGGGAGAATGTGTGTCGTTGATGTGTCACTGTGTGCGTCACATCGATGTGGATAACAAGCACGGTCGATCCGTCAAAGCGATACACTCGTTCCTATCACGCTGGAAGGCTTGCACGGAGCTCTGTGCCGGCACACAGAAGAGCCGTGCGGCAAGAAGAGCTCGATGGGGAGCGAGAACTGCCAGAGGTGCTCACCCAGGTTTCGGAAGTCCGCCTTGATGCGGTCAGTCCCCCCCAGGTTTGACCGCGCAGCTCGCAAGACTCGTTGAACACTCGTAGCCTTTCTGCGCCTCTGACTCTGCAAGCTATGCGGGAAGAGCAGTTTATTCGCAATATATCGACGAGTTCGAGAGAGCCACAGGCTTTCGCTCGGGAGGGATTGAGTGCGTCGCGACGGACTTCAGGTTACACCTGAAAATCTGACGGTTCTCGCTCCCCATCGAGCTCTTCTCTTGCCGCACGGCTCTTCTGTGTGCCGGCGCAGAGCTCCATGCAAGCCTTCCAGCGTGATAGGAACGAGTGTATCGCTTCGACGGATCGACCGTGCTTGTTATCAAGACCGATGTGACGCACACAGTGACACATCAACGACACACATTCTCCCACCCGCCGGGACGCAAAACGCTCTCGACGAGAGCCACAAGAAGGCGACCACACAGCAAGCCGCTCGGTCGATCACGTTGCTCGCTCGATGCCGGCGAGCGCATGGCGCACGCCTTGGACGGTGGCGAAGCCAAAAACACCGGCAGTGGCCGTCCGCTGGCGTGAGCGGCGGCGGTCGAGACCTCACCCTTCGCGCCGACGACCCAACCTCACGCGGAACAACCCAACCCAACCACAACCCAACCCAACACGAAACAACCCAACTCAAAGCACGATTCTCAAGTTGGGCCCTCAGCCGGAGATGCGGGAGCGGTGGCAGCAGCAGCGGCCAATGATGCAGCAGCAGCAGCGGCCAATGATGCAGCAGCAGCAAGCAATGATGCAGCAGCAGCAGGCGATGATGCAGCAGCAACTGTGGCAGCAGCAAGTGTGGCAGCAGCAGCAGCAGCAGCCAGTGATGCAGTCGCCACTGCAGCCGCCACCGCAGCCGCCAGCGCCGCTTCCGAAGCGGCCGAAGACGGAGGGAGGGGCTCAATCCCCCGCACCACCGCCGCCACCGCCTCGCGCGTTTAGCGGGGGGTCAAAACTTAAAAGGAGAACACCTATAAAGAAAAGAAACGCACCGCGGCCTTATCAACCACAACGCAAAAGGCGCGGTGCGGCGCGGGCCCGGCGAGCGACTAGCGAGCCAGCCTGCTAGTGGAGCCAAATGATGGAGCCAGAGCCCACCTCCTACGAAGTGGTCGAGCTCGCCAAGTCTGGGCGGTCGACGTGCAAAAAGTGCCGGCAGCTCATCCTCAAGGACACGCTGCGGGTCGGGAAGGTGTACCGCGATCAGGACGATAGGGAGCGGAAGAACTACTACCACCCTGCGTGCTGGCCCGTGCCTCGGAAGCTCACCTCGATCGAGGAGGTGCGTGGATTCGCCTCGCTCACGCAGGAGCAGCGCGAGGTCCTCGAGCTCCGCTTCCGCCAGCCTCGAGCGGTGGGCGCAAAGAAGGGCAAGGCGCCGGCGGAGGTGCAAGCCCAGGCGCCACCGGCTCTTTCCGCAGAGGACGCTGCCGAGCAGGAGTGGCTGCATGGCCAGGCTGCCACTGCTGCCGCCGCGCCGTCAGCGGAGGAGAGCGACGCTGCGACGAGCTGGCGGGCCCGCGCTCCGCCAGGCTTCCCGCCGGACCAGCTCGACTTCCTCCTGTCGCAGCCTGCCGCGGAGTGCGCCGAGGTGAGCACCGCACTGTGAGGCGGCCCGTCGCCCCACCAAGAGGAGCGAGGGGCGGCCCTCCTCCCGTCCTCAGGCTGTGCCTGTTCACAGCCAGAGGTGTGAAGAGACGCTGTTCACAGCTCGAGGCCCTCCTCCCGTCCTCAGGCTGTGCCGGCGATGGCGGAGGCGCTCGCTGCTCTCGTCGCGGCGGGCGACGCCTCGCCCACGGCGTTGGAGCAGCGAGAGGCGCTCCGCTTCAGCATCGCCGTGGCGAAGGCGCGGGCCGCAGCGCCGCCCGCGCCTCCAGAGGTAGAGGGTGGAGGGGCTGCGGGGGCAGAGGGCGGCGGAGCACCGCCGCGAGTGCAGAGCGGGCGGCCGCCGGCTCGCCTCGGGCTGCTGCTCGCGGCAACCTCACCGGTGGTGGCCGACTCGCCCCAACCCCCCCCCCCCCCAAACAGCTGCGGAGACGTGGACCCGCCTTCGACCCTTATGCAAGCCCGCGGTGGCCGCTGCTGCGCC
>NW_005195149.1:38334-47141 GCF_000372725.1 Emiliania huxleyi CCMP1516
AGGCTCAATTTGCACTTGACTTCCTATGGATGACGAAACCTGAGGAGACGTTCTTGCCGCGGCTTGGAATACTCAACTCAGACACCGATGTCATCGTACTTGATCGAGATAAGTCAGAGAGCCCTCAATGGCTGCAATCGACCGAGTCGCACCTGAGATCAAGTGAATCCGTCTCGGAGCATGGGTCCCTCCGGTATATGATCTTGAGGAAAGTCAAGACAGAGTTGAGTGGCATCTTGGAATTGAGGAGGGGGGGGAGGGTTGCGCTGGCGATGAGCCATGCCGACCCCCTTGCATGTCCCCTTGCTGACGGTTGCCCGGTGCGCTGGCCATCGCCGCAGGAGAGCGACGGCGAGGAGAGCGAGTGGGAGGATGCGCCCGTCGAGCTGAAGCCGGCCAAGCTACGCGCGCGACGCAACAAGGTGAACTACGCCGAGGAGGCGGACGAGGCCGACGAGGAGGGGGCGGAGAAGGCTGCGCCTGCCGCCAGCGGGGCGCAGGAGGCGGAGGAGGAGGACTCGGCGACGGAAGACAACGACGATGACGATGGCGGGAGCGGCGGCGGGGCGACGCGCCAGCGCGGAGGGACGGCGGGCGGGGACACGGCGGCGGGCGGGCGCGCTGAGTGGCGGGTTATGCTCGGCGGCCGCTTTCAGCCGTACGAGCCACGCGTGCAGAAGGTCATAGAGGCGGCGTACGCACGGCGCCACCTCGTTGACGAGGTGCGCCGCGGTCGAGCTGAGGCTCTCTCCGAGATGCCGGCGCCGCCTGGCGGTGGAGAGGCGAGCACCCACTCCCCCTCAGGTGGCCTTTGAGCTGCGCGGCACCGAGTACATCATCTGCTTCTCGGCCCAGCGGCAACAGATGAAGGCGGACCCTTCCCGCTGGCGCGAGGTGCAGCGGCGCCTTTTGCCCTAGCAGCTTTTGCCCAGGGATGATGTTGTCAGACACACACACGGGTCACGGCTTACTCAGCCGCAGCGAGCCTCGCCAAGTATGCGGCCCGACTGTTCCATCTAGCTGCTCCGTAAGCAATGGCTTGTACCACTGCGCAACAACCGTACGTGTGGCATACGACTCTCGCGTGTGTCGTGTCGTCGGCGACGAAGAAACGCACGACGCGCCCGTCGCTAAAAACTCGTGCCAAAAAAGGACGACGTCGACCCCCCCCCCCCTTGAACACCAAAAAACACCCTCCCCTCAGGGGACGAACCCCTCGACCCCCCCGGCGCGCGGGCGTCGCACTCAGTCTTTGCGTGGCCGATCTCGCGCGTGGTAAATTTACGATTACGTGCCGGCTTATACCGGGGAACGAATCTCTTCACCACAGCTCGACGAACGCACCGTTTTCTTACCGCCGCGTCAGTCGAAACTACTGTCGGTGTGACCCGCAGTGAGCAGCGTTGACTAGCTAGCCTGTTGCGCACGTAGGGCCGGAAACAACGTGCGGAGTGAAATTCGGAGTAAGTGGCACGACAAAGAGTCTCACCGATATCGACTGAGGTATGGGGCATAGCCGCCCGCCCGCGCCGGTAGGGATTTAGACCTCGAGGCGCGGGAGGATGGCCGGTCGACCACGCTCGCTCGTGACGAGGGGCGGTCCGAGGCGCTTGCCCGCGATGAGGGGCGGTCCGACACCGCGCTCATGGCACTGCTAGGCCGCGGCTCTCGCGAACGAACGACAGAGCTCCGGCGCGACTCTTTAGCGGAATTCGTACCTTGGCGAGGAGGGTGAGCACGCACATGAGCGGTCGGGTCTGAGAGGCACACGGCTTCGCTGGCAGTTGAGGGCAGTGCGTTGTTGCTGCTACGAGCACCTGCCGCCGTCCCAAAGTGGCTGGGCTCGCGCAGCGCAAGTGGGCAGTCCATCGCGGTGCCCACAAAATCGTACCGCAACTCGAGTGCACCTCCCGCCTCGAGATCGCCCAGCGGCCGCCCCTATTCCATGTTCTCAGCGTGGGGATGGCAGCACCGTGAAGAGATCCTTTGAGGGCCTCGGGTGATCTTGGGTGGCAGGCGCGATGGATTCACCAACTCAGCAGAGAGTGGTGCAGAGAGTGGCGGATCGCCTAATACGAGGAGATACCAACTCATAACACGAGAGTCTGAGGTGAGGCTCGCGAGGGCCAATGGGGTTGTGAGGGCCCACGGCAATCGCCTTGCACGGGAGTGTGCGGGCGCATCGATGGGTGCTGAGCATTCGTGTGCTGCTGGGCACGCGCCCCGATAGAGAACCAGCGTGTCGGCGTGGACAGCGCCCCCGTGCTGTGCAACGATGCGCTCCACCACGTCGAAGAGCGGCTGCTCCGCGTCCACCACCACCGTGAAGTCGAGAGCTCCCCATGTGATCCCTCTCACCCGGCAGGCAATGGCGCGGCCACCCTTGCGCCGTGGTAGGATTGGCGCACCGCTCGGGACTGTTGGCTGCCACTTGGCCTTGGTCTTGGACCCGGCAGTCGCCGAGCTGTCCCTGCTGGCCTTCTTCTTCGGGGCCATATGTGACGGTTACGCCCCGACAAAGCGATTTTTTCTTTTTGCAATATTTCTTCACTCCTTTCTTTAACACGAAAGCCAGCGACAAACAGGAAGTTACCCCGACAAGGAGAAAATGGATTTCGCCGGACAACCGGAGCAGAGAAGATGGGACCTTTTGATCGTCGTGAGCTTCTCGTGAGAAGCGAGTGAGGGGCGCCCGCGCCGCCCCCCCACCCTCCTGGACGTGACGGTCGTCATCTCCAAATCGGGCTGCAGCTCGGTGACACCGGCATCAACTCGGACCCTGTCCTTCTGTACGAGAACCCGCAGGACGTGACGTATGACGACCATTACAACGTGACGGTGCACGTCGACGAGGCGCACCCGCACGGCGACTGGGCCCACGTCATCGACATGCACTGGAGCTGGGCCGCCTGCTGTGGCGACGGCTTCATCCTCGGCCCGATGCCCGTCACGCCCTACACGGTTCACTTTGCGGTCGGCGACTACACGGGCCTCTCCCAGTTCAAGATTGGCACCTACTCGTACGAGAAGGAGGCGATGGGCTACTTCACGATGCCGATCACGCACGCCAAAATGACGTACGGCGGCGTCCTCCTCGAGGGCGGCACGCTGACCGACTACTGCCAGGCCATGTACCACCTGGACGACTTCCTCTCGACAGAGACGCAGTGCAACGCGTGCGCCGACGATCCCAAGTGCCAGTACGCGCCGCTCAACGGCGGCTGCATCTCGATCTATGCGTACGTGCCCGACTTCGGCTGCCCGCGCCAGGCCATCTCGCCAGAGATCAAGCTGTACTCGCGCACCGGCTCGGCCGCCGCGGCGGACGGCATCTACGAGAACTCGACGCGCGTCGTGCGCGTCAAGCTCACCGACAAGCTCGACGGGGAGGATTTCGTGATGACCTGCCCGTGCAACGTGCAGTACCGGCTGCACCTCGTCGTCTACGATGCGCAGACTATGGAGCAGGTCTACATGACTTCAGACATTGCGCCGCGGCTCGACCACCCCTACACCTTCATCGACGTGCCGTGCACCGTGCCCGGCAGAAAGTACTACTACTACGTCTACAACTGCTACCACCAGAAGGACGCGGGTGGCTCGTGGGACGACTGCTCGCGGCCCGCCATTGCCATCGACATCACCGACTACTCGCCGCCGTCGCCACCGCCCTTCCCGCCGCCCTTCCCACCGCCACCACCGATCGTGCCGCCGCCCGCGCCTCCCCCGTTCCCGCCGCCCTCGACGCCAAAGCCCTCTCCGCCGCCAATGCCGCCAGCGCCGCCTGCGCCGCCGCCCTTCCCGCCGTCGCCGCCCGCGCCGCCGCCAGGCCCGTCGCCGCCGCCTGCGCCGCCGCCGTTTTCGCCGCCCTCGCCGGGGCCGCCGCCTTCGACGCCGCCGCCGTCGCCGCCGCCGTCGCCGCCGCCCGTGCCGCCGCCTGCGCAGCTCGGAAGGGTTATCCTCCCGATGCAGGCGACATGGGTTGACGGCGTTGTACGCCGGGACCGCCGGAAGCGCGACTAGCCAGCCATCCTCGGCTCGCTTCCCACCCCACTCTGCGTGACTGTGGAACTCCAGTAGACTCTGTCCCCTCCCGCGCCGCCTGCAGCCTCCACAGGGTACTCACGGGCTGCCGACTGGCCTTAGTCCCGTCTTCCGGCGCGTGTGTACCGTGTGCGCGTCCCTCGTTCTCGCATACATTGCGCCCCATTGACGTGCCCTCTTCGCTCTCTTCCTCCTGACTGCTCTCTCTCTCTCTCTCTCTCTCTCCACTCCTTGCATGTGGGTGGAGGGTGTGCGTCCCTGCCGCGAGCGACGGGTTTTCCTCTCATAACGAACGTATCCAGATCTCCTCTCAGAAATCACACCCAAAACACCGCAGTAGCGCTAACTTGTCTTTTTCGAGTCCGTCTTGTGCGGGGGGGCACTTGAGAGCACTTGGGCTCTCCCGATCCACTCATGCGATCACTCGCCACGTCCTGGAGCGGCCGCGTCGGCGCTCCTGGGTCAGGGTGATGAGATCTGCTCCAAATGCGCCTTGGCCGCGTGGACCCCCTGCAGCGCCGCCTGCTCGAGCCAGCGGCGCGCCTGCTCCGGGTCCGCCGCGGCACCGGCGCCGTGCAAGTACGCCTGAGGTGAGGCGAGAGTCGCCACTCACACGCTGATGGGGGGCACTGGCGGCCTTGGTTGGCCAAACGACGCCTTTCCAACCTCGAGCTGCGCCACCGGGTCCCCGGCCTACGAGGTGCGTCGGAGGGTGTCGCCGAGACATCACTGCGGCGCCCGCACGCCCCGCGCGCCTCGGCGGAGCGCAAGTTGAGGCGGAACATACGCTCAGCGCGCCGCGCGTCTTGCGCCGCGTCGCCGCCGCCGCGGCCGGCGGCAGCGGTCGTCCCACTCCCTTTGCCCTTGCCCGCGCCCTTGCCCACCGCTCCCCTCGGCGCGGCTCCGCCGCCCCCGCCCCTGCCGCCACCGCTACCGCCGGCGGTGGGGGGCGCGGCAGCGGCGGCGGCGGCGGCGGCGCGCGGCGGCACGGCGGGGGAGACATCGCGGGGGTCGAGCCTACTCGGAGATGGGCAAGACGCGTCGCCTCGGGGGCGCTGCGGGAGAGGAGGGCCGGGAGGAGGCCGATGCGGGCGCGGGAGAGGGGGGGGGGCGGGGGGCGTCAGGGCGCCAGGGCGGCTCGCTGTAGAGGGGAGGCGGCGAGTGTGCCGCATCGGGTGGCCCCGCGACAAGGGCTGGCCCGTGGGCGACCAGAAGGCGGGAGACGCCTTCCCCCCTATCCCCCCCTATCCCCCCCCCCCCTGCCCTCCCTCTCGCCGCCGCCTCGGCCCGACCACTGCCTCCCCGACGCCTGCCCACACAGTGTGCCGCATCTAAAGGGCCGCGGACCCTGGGGCCGCGCGGAGGCCAAAGTCGGCCTCCTCCGCCTCGCCCGCCGCCTTGAGTGCCACCACGTGCACCGCGCCTCCCAGCTCGCCAACGAGCGCCGCGATTGGCCTGCCGCGGGAGGGCGATCTCGGGCCGAGCTCGGGCCGATCTCGGGCCGATCTCGGAGCATCTCGCTGTGTCTCGCTCAATCCCGTGGCGGTCTCCACCGGTACAGCGACGGGTCGACGCTACACGGCAGCGCGGACAGCGCGGGCGGCGGCGTCGCTTCGGCGCCGCCGCTTCCGCTGCCGCTGCGAGAGGGGAGCCAGGGGCGGCTCATCAGGCCGAAGTGGGGCCGAGGTGGGGCCGAGGTGGGGCCGAGGTGCGGCCGAGGTGGTGCCGAGGTGCGGCCGAGGTGGGGCCGAGGTGCGGCCGAGGTTGTGGGGTGTGCCGCGAGCCTTGCGGTGGCGGCGTGGTCGCGCGCCTCCCGCTCCTCCGCCGCCTCCGCCTCGCCCAGCTGCAGCCGGCCAGACGCGTCGCCTGCGGGGGCGAGCGCCTTGCGGGCCGGGGGGCGAGAGGGGTGGGGCGGTGTGTGTGTGTGTGTGTGTGTGTGTGTGTGTGTGTGTGTGTGTGTGTGTGTGTGTGTGTGTGTGTGTGTGTGTGTGTGTGTGTATGTGGGGGGGGGGGGGGTAGGGGCCCACCATCTCCGCCACATCTCCCTAGATCTCCCCAGATCTCACTCAGGCGATGCGCACCATCTCCGCCACATCTTCGCCACATCTCCGCCACATCTCCGCCACATCTCCGCCACATCTCCGCCCCATCTCCGCCACATCTCCGCCCCATCTCCGCCCCATCTCCGCCCCATCTCCGCCCCATCTCCGCCCCATCTCCGCCCCATCTCCGCCCCATCTCCGCCACATCTCCGCCCCATCTCCGCCACATCTCCGCCCCATCTCCGCCCCATCTCCGCCACATCTCCGCCACATCTCCGCCACATCTCCGCCACATCTCCGCCACATCTCCGCCACATCTCCGCGACATCTCCGCACCATCTCCGCCACATCTCCGCCCCATCTCCGCCCCATCTCCGCCCCATCTCCGCCACATCTCCCTCTCTCTCCCGGCTCCGCCTCGCCTGCAGCCTCTCCCTCGCCTCGCCGAGTTCTGCTTGCGGGAGGAGCAGCCGCAGACGCATGTGCGCCTGTGAACACAGCGCCATAGGACGTATTTTCTTCTCAATAACAAGGCTGTGAAGCCCGAGCGAGGGTGAACGCGCAGCGCAGCACAACGTCTTCTCTTCCTTAGGAGAGGGCTTCGAGCAGGAAGAAGCGAGGAGGGGGCGGGCGAGGCGCGGGCGGGCAGCTGGCGCCCGCTCGATCGGCATCGCCTCCGAAGCTTGCAGCGCCTTGATGACGAGCAGCGCCTGCGGAGGTGTAGCCGAGCTGCAGCCGAGAGGCAGCCGAGCTGCAGCCGAGCTGCAGCCGAGAGGCAGCCGAGAGGCAGCCGAGAGGCAGCCGAGCTGCAGCCGAGCTGCAGCCGAGAGGCAGCCGAGAGGCAGCCGAGAGACAGCCGAGAGGAGACAGCCGAGGGACAGCCGAGACACAGCAGAGATACAGCTTTGATGATGACGGTGCAGAGAGCGTTCTTCGCGGGGCGGCAGGCGGCGGCGGGCGGCGGCGCGGCGGCGGGCGCGGAAAGGGGTGGGGGCGGGTCTGTAGCGGCTGCCTGCTGCTTTGCCGACTTGCGGTCGCTCGGTGCAAAGTGAATCGTCTCTCGCATCGCGCGCTCGATGGTTGGCTGCCTGCAGCAAGGTTCCGAGAAGGTTCCGAGAAGGTTCTGAGAAGGTTCACTTTGCAGCTCGATGGTTGGCTGCGGGTACGGCCGGCCAGTGTCGGGGTTGACAACCATGTCTGCGACGCGCGCCGCG
The DNA here is from genome assembly GCF_000372725.1 of Emiliania huxleyi CCMP1516. NCBI lineage: Eukaryota > Haptophyta > Isochrysidales > Noelaerhabdaceae > Emiliania > Emiliania huxleyi. Next base: position 45,635 of record NW_005195149.1, read on the forward strand.
ATGTCTCTCATCAGCGCGTCCAGCTGCGCGTGCCGCTCCTGCGCGGGAGCAAGGCGCAAAGGGAAGGGTGCTGGTGTGTGACGGTGCGAGGCGCGGTGCGAGGGGCTGGCTTGGGATGAGGCGGCGGCCGGCCGGGAGAGGGGAAGGCGGGCGCTAGACAAAGGGTTGTGATGAGCCCGCGGCCCTCGATACGGCGTTGGTGGGCGCTGTGTGGACTCCGAGGCCGCGCGGCCAAGGGCACAAGTGCCTCCAAACAGACAGCTGGGCACCGCGCATCTAGCGCACCGCTCTTGCTCCGACACCTGGAACTCGCCCTTGTTCAGAATCTCGACGCAGACCGCGTCCTCGTCGTCGGTGCCGAACGCCTCGATCAGGTCCTCCCGCTTGGCCAGCACGCCGCGCCCGATGTCGGCATAGATGGTGTGCGCCTGCAGCACCTCGTCGATGTCGGTCTCCACCTTGTTGCGCCACGCGATGATGGTGTTCTTGTAGCAGGCTACCTCGAACTTTTTGCCGGCGCGCTTGTACCGCACCACCGCGATGTTGGTCAGCCGCTTCTGGGTGGAAGGCAGGAACTGGGACATGTGGCCCGAGGCCGAGGACGACGGATCCGACGACGGAGCGTCCTGCCGAGAGGCTCGCGGATTTGGAATTCACGTGTGTGCGAGACACACACGTGTGCAGCCTACCCCCCTGCGATACAAGAAGAACCTGCGCCCCGGCCCCCTTTTCCTCCTCTCCTCCATCTCGAGGGGCCGGGACGCTCCTCTTCACCGTGATGCTCCTCGCGATCATCGTCACCACGACGTGTCAGCTGCGGACGGGCGTCGCCCACGACATCGTGCGAGATCCCTGCCTCGCCTGCCAGGAGCGGCGTCGAGCTCCTCGCTGGGCAGGTGCGCGGGTAGAGCTCTCCACCATACTCTGCCGCGATCCCGGCTGCTGCGAGCACGGCAATCGTGGTCTGTACTGCTACGCATATGCACAGAGGCCCATATGCATACGCATCACATTACGCCCTCTCGGGAATACGTAAACTCGGTGCGTGTACGTCACTTGCCAGTCCAAATGCGTCGCATTACGCAGCCCGTCGAACGCCTCCCCCTTCAAAAATAAATAGAAAACGTCAATACATACACATAATCATCGCGTGCGTGACGGTGCGATGGCCCTCTGGTTGCCTCATACGTACCACGTGTCACGTATACGGATTATGGATCTCCGCCGGTGCGCCGCGGCCCGCGGAGGGCGGGGCGTCTTCGACGTATCACGTATCCGCATTACGCATACGTCCTTTTCACCGCAAAGCTTTGCCCCGGGGACGGTGCAATGGCCCGCGCGGCGGGTGCCTTACGTACCACGTCTCACGTTTCCGGATTATGTATCTCGCCCCGCGCGCCCCAGAGCCCCCCCCCCCCCCCTTACGTATCACGCATACGCATTACGCATTACGTATTTTTCATCGTTCGTAGTCCAAGGCAACCCTAGCCAACTTACGGCAGGTCGA